>NC_056728.1:1148021852-1148059352 GCF_019279795.1 Protopterus annectens | reverse complement strand
TTAACAGTGATGGAGTCTAGTGTAGCCACACTTTGTGGGGAGTTTGCAAGTATAAGTACACATCTGAAACCTTTTTTGTGTATGCGCAGGGGGTGGGGATGGTGGTGGTGGTATTTCTCCTTTCTTTAAAAGTCAGATCTGATTACATAATAAGCTTTTCTTTCCAGCTGCTTCAGTCACAGGCCTTATGAATCAGAATATTCAGTTCACCAAACCTAATGTGGGACCACCACCTAGCCTTCCTACAAGCGCTGTAGTACCAGGGCCACCTTCAACTAATTCCGTCTCTGCTACCACATATCTTTCTTCTGCAGCTGGTATGTATTTCTAAGCACTGTGTATTAAACTTCGTACCCCTTATGTAAAGAGTACATTTATATTAAATCTCAGACTTTACAGTTCAGTTTTATGAATGTGTGCACCTATCTTTTTGGTGCTGTAGAGGCCCCCTGTGGAACATGCAAAAGATGGTGATGTGCCTGTGAGGACTACTCTCCAGTGAAAAGATCCCTTCAACATTTTAATTACACATTTCTTTTCTTTTTAAGGAAAACCATATTCTGCTTGTATAATTTTTTGAGTACTTGCTAGTCTGTACATGTGTTTTCTGTTGAATGCATCCTTTGTCTTCCTGTTTTTTCACAATATGGTTCTGATCTTGTCATCTGGTCCTATTTAGAATATAATATGCCAAAGTATCAAGGACTTCAGTTGTTTTGATTGTTACGGCTATACAGCTTTACTGTATACATGCTTGATTTAGTGATTATGTACTAACTAGAATGTGGGTTATTGCTGTATTTGAATCGGCTCAAACATTTTGGCGATCTCTGTGGATGTCCTTTTTGGTATCCCTTGTTTTGTTAGATATTGCTAGAACTGAAATGGAACCAATGGTCTGGATTTTTTCCATTATCTGCTGTAATTTTTTTTTTTTTGAGACTGCGTTCTCCAGAGCTGAAGCTGTACTATAGTGTTGTATTATACGCACATTTTAAGCAGTCATGTGTCCCTGGTATTGCAGCCAATGTTTTGGTTAATAGTAAGAGGTTTGCTGCCATTTTGTTGTAATAGTGCTTACATCATGAAAAGTAATCTGGAG
The DNA here is from genome assembly GCF_019279795.1 of Protopterus annectens. Classification (NCBI taxonomy): domain Eukaryota; kingdom Metazoa; phylum Chordata; order Ceratodontiformes; family Protopteridae; genus Protopterus; species Protopterus annectens. The sequence goes on along the minus strand of NC_056728.1, from coordinate 1,148,058,250 downwards.
ATGGTGTGATTGTTCACATGATGATGTTCATCGTGTTTCACTGTTGCAGTCATTACTCTTGGGTTATCCTGCTGGCAGGCTGCCCTCAGTTGGCCAGAATTCCAAAGTCTAGGTCCGGCGTCGGTTGCTGTCACCTCTTCCCTGACATCAGTGCACCAGGGGGTATAAAAGATGCAGCCGACGCCATTTTCTTCAGTCTTTCTTGCCATGCGGTGCCCGAAGCAAAAGCAGTTCGCAAGTGCCGGACGTCCGACTCCTGAGATATTCAAATCCAAATTTCAAATCCGAAGTCTTCATTAAAGCTAAGTACCCCATTGGGGAAACTTTCTTCTTGCTCCAGACCAATGTCAGAAAAAGTTAAAAATTGTATTTCTTGTGGGAAGCAAATACCTCATAAGAATTTTCACTCTTACTGTATTCCTTGACTAGGCCCTGATCACAACGTTGCTAGCTGTCGGTTTTGTGCAAGATTTAACCAACGCACTATTGAGCGTCGGTTCGATTTTGCATTTCATTACTTTGGCCGAAGATTTAATTATATAATGCCGTCGGACCAGCCGACAACTGGAGTTTACAAAAAACGCAAGGATAAGGAAAAGGATGGGTATCCGAAGTCCAAAACTGATGAGGCCTTTGCTAGGCCAGTCGCCGGTTCTCGGTGAGGCGCTTTTTCAGCCCCGGACGACTGCTCCCTCAGAGCCACAGGCCACTTCCGACTCCCACGTGGAGCCGACTGGGCCTCTGGATACTCAAGGTATTGGACACTCTGAAATCGTTCCCTCAGATGGGTCCGGAGCCGCCGAGCAGGCATCGGGTTCTGAGGGTGTCTTCAGACCTACACAACTATATATTAAGCCATCTTCAGCTTCAAAGACTAAAGCAGCTCTAAAGACAAAGAAACAAGTACAGCATTCTCCTGCTCAGACTTCCATGCCTAAAAAACAGATGCTCAAAATGTCCGAACACCTAATTACTTTGATCAGGGGCTCACATCCTCCTCCTGATAAGAGGCCTAGGCAAGAGACAGAGTATAATTATTCTGATCAGGTTTATATTTTCTCTGATTCCTCTTCTGAACAGGATTACTCCATGCTTCCCTATGAGGATTCTGATGCTGAAAAATCCATTCCTTCATCCTCTTCTCCTGAGGATTATTCTTTTGGGGAAACCCTGCATACCATGAGGGAGCATTTCCACTGGGAGAGACAAGATTATTCTGAATCTAAGAAAAGGCTCAGAGACTTTCTGCTACTTCCTCAGCACAAACCCCTTGCTATTCCACCTGTTCTAGACATTGTAGATGTATTTTCAGAGTCCGGCCTGTCCCCTGACTCTTTACCTCCTGCACCTGCTAAGCCAGACAGATACTACAGGGTCCTGGATTCTCATACATTCCTATATAAAAACCCCGCTGCTGACCCACAAACTATATCTCCGGGTCCCAAAGGGTCAAAGCTCCCACTGCAAAAAACCCTGTCCCCTCTGATAGGGATTCTAGGGCTCTAGACAGATGGGGGAAAAATGTCTACACTTCTGCTACCCTGGCTGTAAGGGCTTTAAATTGTCAGTTTCATATGCTTAAATATCAGCAATGTTTAATGTCGCTGCTTAAACAAATTGTTGACAAATACTGAATGTTCAGAAAACAAAGAATTACAGGATTTATTGCATGCAGCTGAACAAGTGGAAAAGCATACTTTGCAGTGTGGTTATGATTCACTGGAGGCCTCTTGCAGGGCTGCTGTTACAGGTTCTGTTATTAGAAGGCATGCTTGGTTAAAGGAACAGAATCTGCCTGATCATGTTAAACCAAAATTATTAGATGCACCATTACAGCATGATACTTTGTTTGGTACTAAAGCAGAAGAGGTGTTGAAAAAATGGAGGATAAAGCAAAATCCATGCAGACAGTCAAGGATTTCTTACAGGTACAGCCACCCAGGTTTAGCAGGAACTGGCCTTCTAAAAAATTGGTCCTTTCCAGTGTCAGACAGGCCACAAAGAGGCAGATACAGGCGTCCCAGAGGCAGATCTGAGCCCCAAGGCTCATACAGGCCTAAACAGTGGGGTGCTCCTACCTCCAAAAGCAGAGAAGACAAATCACAGCCTTTCAGGAAACAGTCCCAATGACTTTCCTCTACCACATCCAAGCACTTTCCTTTTGGCAGCCCCCTTAGGGGGAAAACTAGCACTTTTTTCATCAAATTGGCAAATGGTTACCCAAGACAAATGGGTCCTGAACATAGTGTCCCAAGGCTACAGGTTCCATTTTCACACTCTACCAAGGTCAAAAGGTTCCATTTTCACACTCTACCAAGGTCAAAAGGTATGCCAGACCTGCCACACAGTCAATGGGCAGAGGCGCAAAAACAAATTACAGCCCTCATGGACATGAGGGCCATTCAGCAAGTACCACAACAAGAGCAGGGGCAAGGATTTTACTCCAGACTTTTCCTAGTACCCAGAAAGGACAAAACCTGGAGACCAATACTGGACCTGTCTATACTAAATATGTTTCTGGAAGTTCCAAAATTCAAGATGTTGACTCTACAGCAGCTACTGCCCATACTGGGCAAGGAGGCTTAGCTCGTAACGTTGGACCTAAAAGAGGCATACCTGCATGTCCCAATCAGACAGTCTTGCAGAAGATGCCTCAGATTCATAGCTGGCTCAATGCATTACCAATTCTCTGCACTGCCCTTTGGCTTATCTACTGCGCCCAGGGTCTTCACAAAATGCCTGGCACCAGTAATTGCGTTTTGCAGATAAAAAGGAATTCAAATATATTCCTACTTGGACGACTACCTAATTCAAGCAGAGAACAAAGATATTCTTCTAAAGCATCTGGCGTTTGTAAAAAGATTACTAATTGGCCTAGGGTACACAGTAAACGAAAAGAAATCAAAATGAGTGCCCTCTTGAGAAATATTATTCCTGGGTGCAAGCTTAAATACAACTGCCCAGATGGCTTATCTCACGCCAGACAAACAAAAGCATTTGACTACTTACTCCAAGAAATTGGCAACAAAAACCCACTTATCTGCAAGGAAAATCCTGCAGGCCTTGGGTTTCATGACATCCTGCATTCTACTAATTCCATATGCCAGACTGCATATGAGGAAACTACAATGGTATGTAAAAAGTGTTTGGACTCAGCATTGCCACAGCCTGGAGACAGTAATTGCACTCATTCCCTGCCTGCAACAGGAGGTTTTGATGGTGGGCACTGTCACCACAACAAGGGTCTGCCATTCAGTCTACCCACAGCCAGGCAGACACTGACAACGGATGCATCAGATTATGCCTGGGGGGCCCATATGGCAGGAAAATGTATTCAGGGCACATGGCCTGCAAACCAGATGCATCTTCACATCAATCAAAAAGAGATGCTAACTGTTCAAAATGCCCTGACAGCTTTCAAGGACCTGCTTCATCCAGGACAGTTACTGATAAAGACAGACAACACTACGGTCATATGGTACATAAACAAGCAGGGAGTACACATTCCTACCCCTTCTGCAGAAAAGCAATGACCTTATGGGACACAGCATTGGCTTTTCAAGTTCCCCTGCAAGCACAATTCCTGCCAGGAAAAATAAATACTCTGGCAGATGAACTAAGCAGAAACCTCATGGATCCCAACGAATGGAAACTGGATCCACAAGTTTTCAGCATGGTAATAAGGAAATGGGGATGCCCAGACATAGATTTATTTGCCTCCCCTTACAACTGCCAATTGCAGAGATTTTGCACAAGGATTTATCACAAGCAAGCATGGAAAGTGGACGCCCTATCCTTCATCTGGAAAAATCTAACAGTATATGCCTTTCCTCCACTGCCTCTCCTACCCAGGGTACTCCTAAAGGTCAGACAAGAGAAGCCAAAAATGATTGATTGTACCAGACTGGCCACGCCAGCACTGGTACCCAATCCTAAAGAGCTTGTCTCAAGGTCCAGCATGGATATTGTCTCAAACTTCTCACTTGCTGACCCAACAAAACAATCAGATCCTACACAGCCAACTCAGGTCCTTTAAATCTGGCAGCATGGCGATTAATGTAGCCATTCAGAACACTCCTCTTTCAAAAGCTGTTTTGGATGTCATCTTGGAGGCCAGGAGGCCCAGTACCAGAAAATCTTATGCAGAGAAATGGAAGAGATTCTGTGCTTGGAACCAGGAACAAGGCATTGACACGTGTGTACCAAATATCCCTCAGATTTTACAATACTTAACTGAGATGCTGAACAAAGGCCTTTCTTTCTCATCAATTAAGATTCGTGCCTCTGCCATTTCAGCCCATTACAATGCGGAACCACCTATCTTTTCTCATCCTTTAATAAGGCAGTACCACAGAGGGGCCAAAAACATTAGGCCTCCAAGGAGAGCACCAATTCTGGCCTGGGACCTCAATTATGTTGTGGAAAAACTCACACTGCCTCCTTTTGAGCCAGCATCAACAGAAGATATAAAATTATTTTCCTGAAAAACAGCTCTGCTCCTAGCAATAACCTCTACAAGGCGAGTCTCAGAGTTGCAAGCACTTATGGCTGTGGAACCTTTCATCATTTTTCATCCAGGCAGGGTTTCTCTGAAGACAAACCCTACATTTATGTCTAAGGTGGTGTCCAATGTGGCCCTCAACCAAACCATTCACTTGCCTACCTTTTATCCAAATCCACAGAACAAGGGTGAGAAAATTCTGCATTCCTTGGACATAACACAGGCAGCTACGCTTCTACTTGGACAGGACTAAAGCTTTCAGAAAGACTGAGCAACTTTTAGTGTCATATGCTGCGGGATCACAAGGAAAGGCTATCTCAAAACAGACTATTTCTAAATGGATAGACCATTGCATCTGTTTCTGCTATTCTCAACATGGCAAGTCAATGCCTAAGGGCATTAGGCCTCATTCCACCAGAGCAGCAATCACTTCAGCAGCCTTCCTCAGAGGCATACCAACCAAAGATATCTTAGAGGCTGCAACCTGGAGTTCAGTGCACATCTTCATAAAGCACTACCACTTACCTCTTTACTCTAAGTCCAGAGCAGGCTTTGCCACTGCAGTCCTGCAAGGCCTCATAGCCTCTCCTAATCCTATTTAGCCCAGCCACCCATCCTCAGCTTTGGGATTCAACCCAAGAGTAATGACTGCAACAGTGAAACATGATGAACATAGTACAGTTGTGTACCTACCATAAATGTAGATGTTCGAGTGTATTCACTGTTTCAGTCCAGGTTACCCACCCACCATCCCCCTTCTCTTTGCTGGGACTTATCTGCACTTCTCTATCCTATACAACCTTTTTGGTATATTTGCTTGTAGATGAAGGAAATGTTATTTTTGTGCATGCATTTTTATTGGCATTTTTTTCAGCCTACCAATTTGGGGGCACCTGACATCGGGGGAAAAAAAAACTGAAGAAAATGGCGTCGGCTGCATCTTTTATACCCCTGGCACACTGACATCAGGGAAGAGGTGACAACAACTGACGCCGGACCTAGACTTTGGAATTCTGGCTGACTAAGGGTACCCTGCCAGCAGGATAACCCAAGAGTAATGACTGCAGCAGTGAATACACTCAAACATCTACATTTATGGTAGGTGCACAACTGTAATTTCTTCGTGTTTCACTGTGGAAGTCATCACATTTGGATTATCTGCCTGCAGTTAGCCCTCAGCCGGCCTGAATACCAGAGTCTTGGATTCCTGTGTCGGATACGGTCTCTTCTTCATGATGTCATGTCGTCTGGGGTATAAAACATGTAGCCGACGCCATTACACCAGTCTTTCTTGCCGTGCAGTGCCCGTAGCAGAACAAGTTCAGAAGTGCTGGTCGGCTGACTCCTAAAATTTTCGATGTTCTTCATGTTTTATTGGTGCAGTCATTACACTTAGGTTATCCTGCTTGCAGGCTACCCTCAGTCGGCCTGAATTCCAAAGTCTAGGTCCGGCGTTGGTTGCTGTCGCCTCTTCCCTGACGTCAGTGCGCCAGGGGTATAAAAGATGCAGCAGACGCCATTTTCTTCAGTCTTTCTTGCCGCGCGGTGCCCGAAGCAGAAGCAGTTCGCAAGTGCCGGTTGACCGACTCCTGAGATTTTCATGTTCGAATTTCAGATCTGAAGTCTTCATTAAAAGCTAAGTACCCTGTTGAGGAAACCTTTTTTCTTGCTCCAGACCGATGTCAGAAAAAGTTGTATTGCTTGTGGGAAGCAAATACCTCCATAAGGACTTTCATTCTTACTGTATTCCTTGCCTAGGCCCTGACCACAACGTTGCTAGTTGTCGGTTTTGTGCTAGATTTAACCAATGCACTATTAAGCGTCAGTATGATTTTGCTTTTCACTATTTTGGCAGAAGATTTAATTACACGATGCCATCATAGCCATCCGACTACCGGAGTTCACAAGAAACGAAAAGAAAAAGAAAAGGACAGGCATCCGAAATCCAAAACCGACGACTAGGCTTCCTCTAAGCCAGTCACTGGTTCGCCGGTTCTCAGTGAGGCGTAAGTTTCCCTTTAGCTGTTGCTTACCAACTGTGAATTTGGGGGTAAATTGCTTTAAACTGTAGAAATCAAAAAGTGTGGTTGCAGGAAGGCTAATCTGGCCCCACAGTAAATATGATTCCTGTTTTTACTGTTGTGGAGAAGAGCTTAACACCTGCAGGTGTTGCTTCGCAAGGCTTTTACAGTGAACATTCTAAGGAAAAAGAAATAAACGGCTGAGTTTTTATATACAAAAAGTTGCTATTCTCCTATGTTTCAGGAGCCGCCACTTTGAAGCTGAAGCACTGTTTTTGCTTCTGGTTTGTATACTTGCAGGCCTCCTGTGAAACCATGACTTTAAGGCTATGAAGACAGACGTGCATCCCTAACCTTCCTCTCCAGCATCTAATTTTATTCCTGAAAATTGGAAGAGGGTATACAGAACAGAAATTTTTCTGTATACCATTTTTCAGTTTTTATTTTAGGTTGTGGAACCAAAGTCGTCCTGTTTAATCTGTCTAAAATTTGAAGTTTTACCAAATTTGCCCAATAGGCAGGCTAACCAAATTGTGAGCCTTTGAATAGTTCAAGAAGAGAGTCTCCCATGGCACTGTTCCCTGAATTTGCAAATGCCAAGGTTAGAGCACAGAAAGACTTGTCTTGTACTTTTTCCCCTCAAGTTTCTGAAAAAATGAGTTTAGTCAGAGGTTTTTCCCTTGGAGCACAGGTTTTTCATTCTTTCCTTACCATCATAGTTTTGGCATCAGTTTTGAGAGTCCAGGTATCAACTTTGAGTATCTGTTAGTGTCATGAACACTTTCAGCATTAGGAAGTGCTTATGTTGGCATCATTTACTTTGGGGTCACTGTTCCCACCGTTGAATTTGCAATTTGTTTTGTAGGATTTGATGGCATCATGGCCAGTATCTGTGCACATGTCAAATCTCATGCATAGGTTCAGAGTGCTGGTGCTGAAATTTAATGATGTTATGTGATCCTATCTCGCCTACATTCTGACTGATGGGTTCGGAGCCGATCCCTCGGCTCCGACTTATGCCAAAGAGCGAAGTCTCTTATTGGCTGAGCTTACTATATCCCAGGATGCACCACTACCAGTCCCCAGATCTCGTTTGCCGCTAATCTGCGAAGACGTGGTCTCGAGCTGGCTGAGCTAAGTAGTAATTTTACTAACTTTTTTCTGTCAGGAATTCCTTGTTCTAGTCATAAAAAGCTGTTTTCACGGCTATTCTATCTTTTGTGTGTGTTTGGAGTTTTAAGACTTTGTTGTGTGATTGGGTTGAGTTTGGTTAGGTCTCCTTCATCTAGGGCCTTCCTGGTCTTTCAACCCTCCTAAAACTTACAGGGTTTCGAAGTACCCTTACTAATTTGTTACCTAGCGATAACTGTACTAGGTAGTGTCAGTAAACAGAAAGTTTGTGATTTTTCTGTCAAGTTACTGATTCTTTGCCATAATGTCACAAAATCCTAGGCCTTCGGCTTCCAAAATGCACCAAATGCAATTTCAAAATGTCCATCACAGACGATCACTTCCTCTGTGTGTATTGTTTGGGTGCTAAACACTTACAGGAGTCATGCAGCGTGTCACGCTTTTTCCTCAAGGGTCCTCCAGGAGAGGAAAAATAAATTGATTCTTAAGGGTTAATTAAACCTTCTTTTGAAGAAGCCTTGGCATCCTCTCCTTCTCCGGCTAAAGAAAGGCGTCGGTTCCGACCAGTCCGTGGATCCGACCGCCAAAAGACATAGGCAGGCCTCCTTCGGCTCCAAGGACTTGGAGCCGAGGATGGAACGGTCTGCCTCGATGCCACCAGTCTCGACTCCTCTGGCTTCGGAGCCGATGGCTGGGGCATCGAGGCAGGTCACCTTCGTCGGCTCCACTGGTCTCGGAGCCGACAAGGGTAGACACTTCCTCCTCGGCGCCGAAGTCCACCTCGGCACCGATGGAATCTAGTGTGTATTCCTTCGGCGCCGATAGTCATCGAGTCACCTCGAGCCGGTCCCCTAGTCCTTTGGGGCCGTTGGAGGCCTTCGAACCCGTTCAGTTTCCTCGGTCTTGAGGATGTCAGATTCTGATATAGACAGGGTGCTCCAAAGACTGTTCCAGTCCCCAGTCTTCCAAAATTTGTTTCGGTTCCGACCCAGTTGGCTTCGAGCCGATGACCCACCCCACTGCCATTCCTCCTCCGACTGCTGAGCAGGTGCTGTTGGAGCCGGTGGAGATCTTAGGGTCGGCTCCGACCCTTACTCCAACCCGGCCGGGTCCGTGTTTGGTACACGGACTTCTTCGGCTGGACCCGTGGGTGATGTTTTGGGACCTATGCTGGTTCCGAGCCTCCCTCGGTGCGGACTTCCGTCGGCTATCATGGCTCCGGGGACCGGACACTCCCAGGATTCTGGGGTCCGCTTTCAGAGCCATGAGGAGTGCCTTGGCCAAGTCCTCTTCGGCCATCTCTCCGGCTTTACCGCACCTTCCCTGGGCGTGGAGACTGGGTCTTTGGCATTTCCCCTGTCTGCAGTCAGCGGAGCCCCTGGGCCTGAGGTTACCCCCATTGGGGCTTCCCCTCCTCCTGAGGGTTCTTGAGTTGTCTTGGAGGAACCCCAAGGAAGAGATCGCAAGAGGAAGCACGTGGACTCCCCGAGTCTATTACATCGGACACTGATCTTGATGATGCAGAGGGGTCCCCTCGGATGATGCCTGATTTGCAGACATCTTAGAGACCCCCAAACAACGAGGCGGCTGGATATCCAAACCCCCTCTGCTGATGAGTCAGTGCTCCTCAAGGCCTTTGGGGCTCAGCCCTCCGCCTCCTGGGTGTCTCCGCCCTTGAGCTTCTGGATTTAGTTTGTCGAAGGGCGTGGGAACATCCAGATACCGTGGAACCAGTCCCTTCTCGTCCAAATAAATTTTTGTCTGCTCCCCGAGAAGGAGTTCCTCACTAAAGGCGTGGCTGTAGATGCCATGGTGGTGGCATCTGCTACACAACAGGACATGGCAGAGGCTTCATCCATCCTCCTAATAAGGAGTCTAGGAGCATGGACAGGCACGGAACCCTGACTTCAGCGGCCTTTACTTTAAGGTCTCTGAATTATTTGGCACATTTTACCAGGCTTCAGAGGGATCTGGTCAAGGAGTTGTCAGATTCCCTCTCGGTAACCTACCTGAGCAGCTAGCCCAGTCGGTTAGCTCTTAGTTGGCTATCCTTCGTCAATTTCTAACTCGTCCATGAGGCTCATTTCCTATGCGGCCGGTAGAGCGGCAGGCACAGGCGTGGCTCTCACGGAGACAAGCCTGGCTCCGCTTTTAGGTCTTGGAGGCCTTCAAGTCTTCCCCTTTGATGGGTCCTCCTTGTTTGGACCGGTTAAAGACACCCTTACCGCTGTGAGCAAGAGGGAAAAACTTTATCTGCTGTAGGTGCCCGTTATTCCACTCCCTTCGGCCTTACCCCAAGGCTAAGGAGGGAAGATGTGGTTCCGCAAATCAAGTTTTTCCCCAACAGCAGGAAGATTCCCTTCCAGAGGCAGAGGCGGGAAATTTTTCTGGGAGACGCCGTCCCAGAGGCGGCAGAGGGCCCGCAATTCTGGAGACCGCGAGTCCTTTCGTGGCTCTTCAGCCTCCCATACATCATGAGGATTGCCCGGCTGTGCTGCTCGAGCCAGTCGGGTGTCGTTGCCAAGCACCTAAAAGCCTGGGAGTCAATCACTCAGGACAGATGGGTGCTTCGGATCATTGCCGGAGGTTACACCATCCCATTCACATACTCACCCCCACCGTCCAAAAAAATCCCGGACCCACCACCCAGTCAAAGGGAAATGGCAGCCGCAGAAGCTTTAAAGCTGCTAGAAAAAGGAATCATTCAACCGGTCCCCACAGACCAGATCGGATCAGGAAATTACTCCAGGTTCTTTTTAGTGCCAAAAAAGACAGACAAAAAAGACCAATATTGGATCTCAGCAGACTGAACCAATCCGTCACGAAATCCAAATTCCGAATGGTCACGTTACAATCCATTCTCCCATTGTTGGAGAATGATGTTTGGATGTGCTCCATAGACCTCAAGGACGCCTATTATCACAAGGACGCCTATTATCACATACCGATACATCAGGCGTCCAGGAGGTATCTGCGCTTCAGCCTGGGAGTCAGTCATTACCAATTTTGTGCTCTGCCCTTTGGTCTCACCACAGCCCCCAGGGTGTTCACCAAGTGTTTGGCAGTAGTGACGGCTCACCTGAGAAGTCTTGGATTCCAAGTGTTTCCCTATCTGGACGACTGGCTCCTGACTGCCACCACCAGGCATCTACTAATGGACAACCTCAAAGCCACCATCTCCCTGGGGGCTACCCTGGGGATTACATTCAATTGGTCAAAGTCTGTCTTGCTGCCCTCTCAGCATAAGGTTCATAGGAGCAGAGATAGACTCAAAATTGATGCGTCTTTCTTCCTGCGAAAGGATCCAAACTTTACAGGGCCAAGTTCAAGCTCTGATCTCGAGATCCAAAGCCCCAGCCAGGATGGTTCTACAAGTTTTAGGCTCAATGTCTGCCACGGTTCTTTTAGTTCCTCTGGCAAGATTGCACATGAGGATTCTTCAGTGGCTATTGTCAACTCAATGGTCCTTTCAGGATCTTCCCTCAATCATCACATCATGATTACGGAAACATGCAAACGGGACCTTCGCTGGTGGCTTCAGACATCCAATCTGAATCAAGGAAGCCCTTTGTTATTCCCTCTCCAGTGGTTACCCTGACGACAGATGCCTCCCAGATAGGGTGGGGGCATTGTCTGGGCAGGCTAGTTCAGGGCTCCTGGCTTCCAGGCAAGCTCTTCTCCACATCAATGTGTTGGAGATGAGGCTGTACTTCTATCCCTACAGGCCTTACACAAGTTTCTTCCTCAGGGCATCATCGCCATCCACACAGACAACATGTCGGTGGTCTGGTATCTGAACAAACAAGGAGGGACCAGATCTTACCCCCTTTGCAGAGAGGCCATGAGAGTGTGGGAATGGGCTGTAGCTACCAACCGCTTCTTGGTAGCGACCCACATTCCAGGAAAATCAAATATATTGGCAGACAAATTGAGCAGGACAATTCTCTCTCCTCACGAGTGGTCTCTAAACCAAACAGTAGCAGCTCAGGTTTTCAGGAGATGGGGGACGCCGTGCTGCGACCTATTTGCAACTCCACTAAACACCAAGTCGCAAAGGTTCTTCTCCTTGATTCCACATCAGGGAGTACCAGCTATGGATGCTCTAGCACAACCTTGGCCAACAGGGCTACTTTATGCCTTTCCTCCGATTCCACTTCTCTCCAAAGTCATTCAAAAAGCTTCTCAATTGGGGTCCAATGATACTGATTGCCCCATACTGGCCTCGTCAGGTATGGTTTCCTTACCTGAAGAAGCATGCGTGGACGATCCGTGGACTTTAGACCTAATTCGGACCTGCTAATTCATCAGTCGGGACATCAGCATCAGTCCCTTGATCTTTGAAGTTGACAGCTTGGCTCCTCCACTTCGACTTTAGTCAGAAGTCACACATTAGACCGGAAGTTGTTCACATTTTATCTTCGCCCACAAACCCACCACTAACAAATTGTACCTCAGTAAGTGGAAGAGGTTTGCTATCTGGGCTCAACTCAAGGGCTTAGACCCTATCACTGCTCCTATCCCAGAGGTTTTGAAATTCTTAACATCCCTGTTTAATCAAGGATCTTCTGTCTCTACTATTAAAGTCCAACTAGCGGCTATCTCTAAATTCCACGAATCCATGGATCCTCCATTGATGAGCAGCAGACTATGCAAAACTTTCATTAAAGGTGCGGGCCTGTTAAGACCCCAGTTTTTCATCCTGCCTCCGTGGGATCTTGATTTGGTGCTTCATTAACATCTTCCCCTTCGAACCGGCTGCTACATGTGAGTTAAAATATCTGTCTTGGAAAACTGCCTTCTTAGTTGCAATTACTTCTGCAAGAAGAGTTTCAGAGCTTCAAGCCCTGTCTATTTAACCACCGTACTTGATTTTCCACAAGGATAGAGTATCACTTAGGCCTAATCCATCCTTTGTCCCAAAGGTCTGTTCTAGTTTCTGTCTCCAACAATCTCTAGAGCTACCAGTTTTCTTCCCAAAATTCTCCAATGAAGCAGAATACACTCTCCATAAATTGGATGTTCACAGGCAATTGCGCTTCTATTTAGACAGGACTCAGCAATTTCGTAAGTCAGACCAGTTGTTTGTGTCCTTCTCAGACAATAAATTGGGTAAAACCATCACAAAAGCTACTATCTCCAAATGGATTAGAGATTGTATATCTCAGGCTTATTCTTCTTGAATAAGCAACTTACAACATCTATCAAAGCTCACTCTACCAGAGCTATGGCGACTTCTATAGCTTTTCATTCCAAGCTCGCAATATCGGAGATTTGTGCCTACTTGGTCCAATCCACACTTTCATTTCCCACTATAAATTGGATGTGGCATCTAAAGGGCGAGCATCATTTGGTTCCACGGTACTCAGGAGTGTTTTCCAGTGAGCCACCCAGGATTCAGGTGCTAGGACGCTGTCCCATCAGTCAGAATGTAAGATAGGATCACATAACATCTTTTAGTTATGTACTCACCATAACTTCAGATGTTTGGGATCCATCGCCTACATTCCTATACCACCCTCCTTCCCCTGCCTTGGAGATCAGAAGAGATTGAACGGTTTTGAGTTCTACTGTTTTATCTTGCTTCATCTGACGATGTTATATAAGCAGGGCGTGCATGTGTGCATGTATGCGACAAACTAGATCTGGGGGACTGGTAGTGGTGCATCCTGGGATATAGTAAGCTCAGCCAATAAGAGACTTCGCTCTTTGGCATAAGCGTGCCGAGTCGGAGCCGAGGATCGGCTACCCATCAGTCAGAATGTAGGCGAGATGGATCCCAAACATCTGAAGTTATGGTGAGTACATAACTAAAAGTTTGAGTTCTTGGTGGCTTCCCCCATGACACACAACCTGCAGGGTTCTTTCCAGTACATGGTCCCCCACTGTCCCTTACTGCCTTGATACTGATATCTGTGCAAATGGCAGAGCAGTCCTTTTCAGAGCTCTTGGCCCTTCATCTGGTTGTACAAATGGATAGTGGGACCCAACTCGCTTTGCAGTGTCCCTCCTTGGCATTGGTAGGAAAATGTTCTTTCTTTACATAACCACTAACCCACCTTGCTTTCAGATCATCCTGAGAAGTCCCTATGCAAGGGAAAACATAGACTCCCATACAGTGTCAGCTACACCAGTTGTTGATGACTAAAAGAATGAATATTCTGCCCACATTCCGCCAAGTTTGTGGGGAGTATTGGAGATGAGACAGAAGAGGGATGGCTCACTGGCTCTGGTTTCTCATTTCAGAGCGTGTTGCAGAACGCCATTGGGCCCTTTCAGCAGTCACCTTTGGTAGCCCCTCCTCTGGACATGCTTAAGATAGCCAAAGATGCAGCATAGGAAAACCCCCACTAGTGGGGCTTCACAGCCCAGAAAATCTCATCAGATCCCCTGGCTACCCAGAGAGAATTTGATTTCAGAGACTTCCTAATTGGACACTGTTGCAGCAGCTGTGCTTCTTGACTTATGAAACCTCCACTACTAATCCCCCCTAACCAAAAAGTAAAGACTGTAGGGCCACGGATAATTTGTGAAAGTAGGTTTATGCATCCTCTACTTTTTTCATTAAGAGGCGTAAACTATTTTACCTCATTTGACAAAGCTCTAGAGAGAGTGATTAAAAATGGCCACTGGCACAATTGCCCAGTGAACCTCGTAAAGAAAAAAAAAAAGTTTGATTTGGCAGCTGTTTCTTCACTATTGGACATTATGATGGGGGTGGCTTACAGGGCTGCAGACAGATTAGGCAGAACTGTGGGATGAGTCATTATATTAAACTTACATGATTAGTGTAGGCTTACTGATTTCACGGAGAACACAAAATTGATTTTTTTATGAATTCCCCATTCCAGAGCTCCTTTAATTTATTTGACTACAAAATTGAAGCTTATTTGGAAACTGTGGATAAGGAGGGCAAATCCACTGTGCTCTTTATGTAAAATTAAAGCAGTCTCATTGCTTTTCAGGGATGTTAAGGAACCCATGTAGAGTGTGGTTCAGACATGGACTACAGCAAAAGAACAGTTGATTTGGAATGAAATCTTAATACTTAAAGCAACTTTGTGAGAACACTGAACTAAAGAAGGTCTTTTGCAGCAACAGGAGGCTGTCTTACCTCTGGGTAGACAGTATCTGCATCCCTGAGGCCTTGCCACCTCTTCCACCTTGGAGGTAGTTGGGCAGTCTGTTCCCTCATCTTCCTACCTAGTTAGCAGTCACTTATTTTGATTTTGACGAGATTCCCAACCCCAGCTCTAATTGTGAAGAAAATTAATTCATGTGAAGTTGTTAAATCTCGCCGTTTATTCTCACTAATGGGTTCGGAGCCTGGCTGATAGCAAAGCTCAAGGTTTGCCAGTAGCTTGAGACCAATCCCCTTATCCCACAATGCACTGCTGGAATTACCTCAGATCTAGTTTGCCGTGGCAAGAGAGATCTCGGTGATGCAGCTAGCTCAGACCATTTGTGAGAAAAAAACAGCAAGTTTTGATAAAACAAAACTTTCTTTTTGTTGTAGATATTTTCATATAGATAGTTGTGTGTTAGTGTTTAAAATTTTAATAATAGAATCTATAGTTTCGGGTAGTTAGTGCTCTGTTGGTTTAGTTGTTGTGTGGGCCTTTTAGCCCTATTTAGAGTTATTAATCTCTTTTCTAATAGTCAGGGTTTTTCTCTGTGGGTGTCTTTAGCCCTGTATTTGTAAAATATAGTTAATTGTTATAGATAGTGCCTGGGTTGGGCTTAGTTGCTTTGTGGGTCTTTACAAGTAAAGTAAGGACTTTACTGTATTTTTTGCAGTATACTGGTTTGTTTTACCTTTACTGTGTCGGATAACAAGGAAAAGTCCCATCCTAAATCGGGATTCAAGAAATGCCCAGATTGTGGTCAGAAAATGTCCGTCAGTGATGGACACATTCAGTGCGTCTACTCTCTGGGGGCTAAACACCTCCAAGACACTTGCAGCATTTGCCATTCTTTTTCTTCAAGAGTCCTCTTGGAGAGAAGGAGGAAGCTAATAGGCAGGGGATTACTGCAGCATTCCTTTTCTGAGGTATTGAGCAGCCATGAAGGTACTAGCACATCCTCCAAATCCACAAAATCTTCAGATCCCAAAATGGCAAAAAAGGCAAAAACTTCAGAGAGGGTCATCTGTTCCACAGACCTCGGAACCGAGTGTACCTTTGATTTGGAGCCAGCTCTCGGTATTGGAGCCGGTCTCTGAGGTTCCCTCTTCTCTGCTCCAGTCAGCACCTTCGGTGCATTCATCTAAGTCCTCAGTCAGCCTTTCAGATTTGGACATGGATCTGCTAGTGCAGAAGCTTTTACAGGCACCAGGACTTGCCAAATTGTTGTCGGCCCCGACCAGCTCGTCGGTGCCGAAGACCATGGACCCGGATTTGTCTTATCCTCCTCTGAGCCGTACTGGACTCTCGGAGCCGAAGGAAACTGAACCGATGATTGTCGAACCCTTGGAGCCGATACCCGCACCGGTGTTACTGGCTCCATCTACTTGGATGTCCTCGGCACCGACCGAGGACTCTAGGAGCCAACGCTCTGCCATCGGGTCCGGTCAGGATAGTCGGACCGATTTGTCGGTGCCAACTCTTCCTCTGGGGGCTTCGGCTCGGATGAGCTTAGCTGCTACCTCGGGCTCAGAGCCCATGGTTTTGGTGCGGGAGGATCGGACGGTACTTTCTGGTCCGTCTACTTCTCGTCGGAGCCATGGTGCATTTGATGCTATGAGGAGAGTTTGGTCTCCAAAGACGTCGGCATCGGTTCGGCCTTCCCTCTCCCCTTAAGCTCCTGAGTCTGCTTCTTCGTCTACCGGTCCCTCTAAGCATTGAGACCCTGAGCCTCAAGTACCCCCACAGGACATTCTCTGCTCTTCTGAGATCTCCCCAGATCCCCCCACTGAGGAGGTGCCCAGGAAGAGACTGTGCAAGAGGAGGCACTTAGACTCCCCACAGGAGTCTTTGACATCTGACACGGACTTGGATTAGTCAGAAGGGTCCCCTCTATCTCCCTCTGAGTATATCTCCTTTGCAGAGATACTAGAGATCCTTAGAGTGGCGATTGGCAGTCCCAAGACCCCTACTGAGGAAGAGTCCATGCTCTTGAAGGCTTTTGGGTCTCAACCTTTCACTTCTTGGGTGTCTCTGCCTTATGACGAGCTCATGGAACTGATATCTCGTAAGGCGTGGGAGTCACCGGAGGCCATGGAACCTGTTCCTCGCAAGCCAAATTCATGTCTACCCCAGTGGACAAGCCATTTTTGACAAAGGGAGTGCCTGTTAATGCCATGGTGGTAGCTGCAGCCACCAAAAAGGAAGTGTCTGAGACATCCACATCTGTCCATCCTCCTAACAGAGATTCTAGGGTCATGGATAGATATGGGAAATGCATGTTTAGTTCAGTGTTTTTCTCCGCGATCACTGAACTACTTAACCCATTTTACAAGACTACAAAGAGATCTCCTGAAAGAGCTAGGAGATGCTCTCCAGGGTACGGTAGCTGCACTGGTGGCTGACAAAGTCAATGCCCAGTTCGCTACCCTAAACTCAGTGGTAAACTCGTCCATGCATCTCATATCCTATGCAGCTGATGGTTCGAGTAGAGCCGCAAGTTTGCTCTTCGAAGACCAGCCTGAATGCGTCTCTGTTCCTTTGTGGAACCCTTTAAGTCTTCCTTTATCAACACCCCATTCGATGGCTGATCACTGTTTGGGCCTAAAGTAAAAGGAAACTTTAACCAGGTGTGAGCAGGAAGGCAAGACCTTATCTGCTGTTGGAGTCCGTTTTTTCTACCCCTACTCGGCCCTACCCCAAGGGCCCTAGGGGAGGGAAAATGTTATTCCGAAAAGCACAGGGAGCCTTTCAGGACATACGTGGAGAAACCCCCTCTAGAGACCGAGGAGGGGGTTATAACAGAAGATGCCACCCCCGCAGCAGAGGGGGTCCGCAACAACAGGGTGACAGGGGTCAGTTCTCCGGTCACCCCTACCAGCGCCCCTGAAAGGGGGCCCCGACTGTTCGGCCTGGAGACAGTTGGGGGTCGCTCGTCTTTGTACCCAGAAGCCTGGCTAAACATAACATCAGATACATGGGTACAAAGCATCATTTCCAGAGGATATTTCATACCGTTCTCTACTCCCTCCCATTCCTGTAAACAGAATCCCAGATGTTCTACCCAGTCTCAGGGAACAAGCAATCGTAGAGGTCCACAGATTGCTAGAAAAAAAGTCATCCAACCAGTCCCAGCAGACCAAGTTGAATTCGGAACTTACTCAAGATTCTTTTTTGGTACCAAAGAAAACAGGGGACTGGAGACCTATCTTGGAACTCAGCAGACTCAACCAGTTCATAAAGAAAGAGAAGTTCCGAATGCTCACACTTCAGTCCATTCTTCCCTTCCTAGGGAAAGGCGATTGGATATGCTCCATAGATCTCAAGGGTGCATGCTATCACAAAAATGAACAGACGCTCCAGAGATCACCTGCATTTCCGAATGGGAGCCAATCTTTACCAGTTTTGATCCCTGCCCTTTGGTCTCACTACAGCTCCCAGAGTGTTCACCAAATGCATGGCAGTGGTCACGGCTCACCTGAGACATCTAGGATTCCAGGTGTTTCCATACCTAGACTATTGGCTTCTCACTGCTACCACTAGGCATCAATTGACTCAGGGAACACAATACACTGTGACACTCTGCCATCAATTAGGCATTACAATCAACTTCGAAAAGTCTGCCTTATCGCCATCGCAGCATACCGTTTTTATAGGAGCAGAGTTAGATATCTCAACTACCACTCTACATCTTCCTATCAAAAGAGTCTCACTTCGCCACCGACACGTCAGCTACAGCAGCAGAGGTCTTGAAGGTGCTAGGTTTGATGGTGGCAGCAATCCTGGCTATACCACTTGCAAGGATGCATATGCGAATTCTTCAATGGCTCCTCTTTGCTCAGTGGTCTTACCAGAAACTACCTATGCACCACATGTTTCTCATCACGGATTCTTGCAAGAGAGACCTTCAGTGGTGATTGATGTCTCTTCATGTCACAATCGGAAGAACCTTTGTCCCCCCCAGTAGCCACTGTGACCACGGACTCTTCCCTGATAGGGTGGGTGGGGGGCATTTTCAGGAAAAGACTGCCCCAAGGCACATGGACAGATCAAGAATCACATCTGCACATCAATGTTCTAGAGTTGAGAGCGGTACTTCTGGCGTTGCAGTACTTTCAGGACTCTCTCCCTCTAGAGTTCAGATGGACAACATGTCAGCAGTCTGGTACTTGAACAAGCAAGGCGGAACCAAGTCTTAGTCCCTTTGTCGAGAAGCTCTCTGGGTCTGGCAATGGGCTGTGTCGTCCCAGCGTTTTCCGTTAGCAACGCACATCCCAGGGAAATCCAACGTGATAGCGGACGAGCTAAGCAGGGCGATTATTGCTCCCTCACGAGTGGTCTCTCAAACAACAGGTTGTGGAGTTGATTTTGTGCAAATGGGGCCAGCCTTGCTGTGACCTCTTTGCCAACCACATCAATTCAAAATGCAGAAGCTACTTTGCTCTAATACCACCTCCTGGTCTTCCCCCGAGAGATGCACTTTTACACGATTGGCCCCCCGAGTCTCCTTTATGTATTCCCACCATTCCCATTGATGTTTTTTTACAGAAAGCAAAATCTCTGGGAAGGACGGTTATCCTCGTAGTGCTCTACTGGCCTCTGCAGATTTGGTTCCCGTTTCTCCACCATCATCTGTTGGAAGATCCATGGATCCTGGACCCAGTTCCGGACCTTCTGACGCACCCATCGGGGGACCTCCATCCTTCACTGCAGTCCCTAAAACTGACTGCTTGGCTAACCCACTTCCCCTAATTGCCAGGCTTCATTCAATTTCACAAGATACAAGACAAATTCTCTCGTCTTCTCACAAGCCATCTACCAGGAAATTATATGGCAGTAAATGGAAAAGGTTCTCAATTTGAGCCAACACACAGAAAATTTACCCTTTCCGAGCCCCGCTATCGTCCATTTTAGAATTCTTGACAAAGATTTTTAAGGAAGGGGCAGCAGCTGCTGCAGTTAGTCCAGTTAGTTAGCTGCCATCTCAAATTTTCACCTTGGGTTTGGTGGCTCAAATGTTATGGGCCATAAATTATCTAAGACTTTTCTTAAAGGTGTTCTTCACATGAGACCTCCTATCAAAATTCCATATGTTCCCTGGAATTTAAACTTTATGCTGTCTCAAATTATTCTTCCCCCTTTTGAACCAGCATCTTCTTGTGATCTCAAATATTTATCCTGGAAAACTATTTTTCTAGTGGCCATTACTTCTTCCCGCAGAGTGTCAGAATTTCAAGCATTATCTATCAGACCACCTTACATGATTTCCCTTGCTGATAGAGTATCTCTCAGAACAAACCCTTCATTTTTACCTAAAGTCTGTTCTGAATCAAACATGAATCCGGTCATTGAGCTGCCAGTCTTTTTTCCCAACCACTCTTAACAAATTGGAATACATGCTGCACTAACTTGATATACACAGACAGCGCAGATTTTATCTTGACAGAACTAAGGATATTAGAAAATCAGATCAACTTTTTGTATCCTTCTCAGAAGCCAGAAAAGGCAATCCAGTGGCTAAAACAACCTTATCTAAATGGTTATCAGATTGTATATCCTTTGTTTATGGGAATGCGAGCATGCCATTGACACACAAACCTAAGGCTCATTCTACCAGAGTCGTTTCTATGTCTTCTGCTTTTCAAGCTAAATTGCCCCTTGGCAATATTTGCGCTGCAGCCACTTGGTCTAAGCCTCATACCTTTATCACGCATTATAAAGTACCCAAGATTGACGGTGCTAAGGACGCTACCCATCATTGAGAATAAACGGCGAGATTTAACAACTTCACATAAAAGTACTTACCATAACATTCCATGTGAGTTGTCCCTCACTCCTTCCCCCTCCTGGCTGACTGTTGACTTAAAGGCTAGTACCATCCTGGTTATTCAGTATTTGTTCTTCCCCTTCGGGAAGTGTTACTTGGTAGAAATAAATAAAAGGGTGTGTGTGTGTGTGTGTGTGTGTGTGTGTGTGTGTGTGTGTGTGTGTGTGTGTGTGTGTGTGTGTGTGTGTGTATGTATATATGTGTGTGTGTATATATATATACATATATATATATATATATCTATATATATCTATATATATCTATATATATATATATATATATATATATATATATATATATATATATATATATATATGTATATATGTGTGTATATATATATATATATATATATATATATATATATATATATATATATATACACTGTTACTCACAGCAAATAAGATCTGAGGTAATTCCAGCAGTGCATTGTGGGATAAGGGGCTTGGTCTCGAGCTACTGGCAAAACATGAGCTTTGCTGTCGGCTGTGTCGGAGCCGAGGATCTGCTCCGAACCCATCAGTGAGAATAAAGGTGAGATAAACAACTCACATGGAACGTTATGGTAAGTACATAACTTTTTTTTATCCACTTGTGGAGGAATTTTCTTTCTGTCAGACCAGCATGAGTGGGATATTTTTATGGGAACAAGATTTTCCCTCTGAACTGAGGAGATGTACGTTACAAATGGATATATCTCGTTCTCCTATCCCTCCTGCTTTGCCAGCCCTAGAGGATGTATTGAATGCTGCCTGTTCTCATTCTGATACCTAGCTGTTCCTCCCTAAAAAGGCAGATAAGATGTGTAAGGTACCTCAGGCTACCAAATTAATTTTCTGTCACCTTGGATCTGATGCAGACACCATCTTGTCTGTGTCATATGCTGGCAATAGGTTGGTCCCCATTACAACCCTTCAGCTGGTGGTAAAGAAGCTAAAATGCTGCATAATTTTGAATTGCCAGGCATATATGTGGAAATTTTATTCTTTGTCATATGGACATTTGAGGGAATTGGCTTTCACTCATTCTACAGCAAACTCCTTTTTGAACATTACTGATTCTACCATTTGTCAAGAATCTAAACATGCTTTGAAGAGTTGAATGAATGGGCTGATACTCTAAGGCCACTGCTGCTGCTACATTGTTGAGAAAATATGCTTTGGTACCTAACCAAAAGTTCTGCTGATGAGGTCAAAGGGTGAAATCTTCGATTCGGTTTTATATAAGAGGGTTTTGATTTTTTTTTTTTTTTTTTTTTGTTTGCTTGTTTAGACAACTTGCTTATCTTTGAAGAGTCTTTATCCAGATGTCAAGAGTCATTAACATGGGTTATGTCTGTTACCAGTCTGGGCTTCCAGATAAATATTGCAAAATCCTCCATGACTCCCATTCAGAGGATTATGTGTTCTGGGATGCTTTACAGATTTATTCTTCAAAAGGCCTTTTTAACACAGGATAAGGTGGATCGTTACCTGGAATTTTTCACAATTTCCCTGATAAGTGGAAGACTTCTAAAGGAGAATTTCTCAGAATCCTAGTGTTCGTGGCTTACATGATTGGCATGATACCTCTAGCCAGATTATATGTGAGGAGGATGCACTAGTAGTTAAAAACACATGGACCTAACACTTGCATTCTGTAGGATATCAAAATTCCAGTTTTGGCTTTTATAAAATGACAGCTGCAGTGGTGGAGACAACTCCAACTGAACCAAGTCTCCCCTTTTCCTTCTCTGACCCCAAACCAGTCTGTTATCACAGATGTCAGATTTTGCTTGGGGAGCAGTTTTCAGAGGGTTGAAAGTGCAAAGCCTGTGGAATCCTTCAGATAGTCCAAAGTACATCATTTTAAAGAGACGTTGGCTGTGATACATGCCTTGAAGTCTGTCCAGCACCTTTGGTCCCCAGGACCTCTTCAAGTGATTACAGATAATGTCACAGTCATGTAATATATAAACAAACAGGGAGGTTCAACGTTGTACACGTTATGCAGGCTGGCATTGATGAGTTTGGAATTAGCTCTTCAGCATTCCTTAATCTGCCAGGCAACTTGCATTTCGTCAGTGCAAAACATATTGGCAGGTAAGCTGAGCAAGACAAGAGCGGACCCTCACAAATGGAAATTGAATGGGGTCTTCTAGGAACTGATCCAGTTGTGAAGAAAACCTCAAATGTATCTGCTCACCTTCTCTCAAAACTGGCAAATGAGCAAGTTTTGTTCCAGAACCCCTTGCAAGCAAGCGTGGAAAGTAGGTTCATAGGTAAGTACTAGGCTAGCTGCCCTTGTAGGCCATTTCAAGCCTAGCCAGTTTCCCTTTTTGTGCTTGAAATAACCTATCCCATTGGGTTACATATTGGCATTATGGTTGATAATTGTATATTGCCCCTTTTGGGAATAACTGTGATCATACCATAGATAATTTGAGGCGACCCATGCATGAGATAAAGCATTTAGGAGCTGCATCTATCCATTAGTAGTGCAGGGGGCAGTCCTGAGGTAATTTTTCAATGTTCATCATGTTACACTGCTGCAGTCATCACACTTGGGTTATCCTGCCATCAGGCGGTCCCGCAGTCGGCCAGAGTTCCAAAGTCTTGGTCTGGCGTTGGCTGCTGTCGCTTCTTCCCTGACGTCAGTGCGCCAGGGTATATAAGATCCTTCCGATGCCATTTTCTGCAGTCTTTCTTGCCGCACGGTGCCCGAAGCAGAAGCACTTTGCAAGTGCCGGTCGGCTGACTCCTGAGATTTTCAAATCGAATTTCAGACCGAAGTCTTCAAAAAAGCTAAGTACCCCGTTGGGGAACCTTTTCTTGCCTCAGTCCGAAGTCAGAAAAAGTTAACAATTGCATTTCTTGTGGGAAGCAAATACCTCATAAGGACTTTCATTCTTATTGTATTCCTTGCCTAGGCCCAGACCACGACGTCACAGGTTTGGTTTTGTGCTAGGTTTAATAAACGAACTATTAAACTTCTGTTTGATTTCGCCCGACATTATTTTGGTAGGAAATTTAATTATACCATGCTGTCGGAGCAACCGATGGAGATGCATAAAAAACGCAAAGATAAGGACAGGCAGCCGAGACCCAAACCAGACTCCAAGGCCTCTGCTAGGCCAGTCGCCGGTTCTCCGGTTTTCAGTGAGGCGCCTACGCAGCCCCTGACCGCTGATTTAGAACCCCAGGCAAAATCCGATTCACAAGCGGAGATTGCTAGGCCTCCACAACCTTTAACCTTAGGCCCATCCGACTCCATGCCTGAAGGGTATTCCGGTGCAGTTGAAATGCCTTCAGTTGCAGAAGGTGTCTTCAGACCGACTACACTCACTATTAAATCCTATGCAAAGCTGAAAACTCCTTTAAAAACAAATTAGACTGTTCAGCAGTCTTCAGTACAAGGCCCCATGCCTAAGAAACAGATGCTTAAGATGGCTGAAGACTTAATTACCCTAATCAGAGGTTCCCATCCCCCTCCCGATAAAAGGCCAAGACAAGAGTAGGACTACGCTTCCTCTGACCAGGTTTCAATTTCCTCAGACTCTTCTGAGGAACAGTAATATTCCTTTCCCCCTTATGAAGACTCTGATGCTGAAGAGTCTATCCCTTCTGCATCTCCCCCAGAAGACTACTCCTTTCGGGAAACCTTGCATACCATGAGGGAACATTTCCACTGGGAAGGCCAGGATTATTCTGATTCTAATAAAAGGCTCCGAGCGTTCCTTTTACTACCCCAGCACAGACCACTTACTGTTCCACCTGTGTTAGACATTGTGGATGATGTTTACTCAGAACCTAGTCTTAACCCAGATTCACTACCTCCTGCACCAGCCAAACCAGACAGATACTACAGAGTCCCTGACTCGCACACATTCCTGTATAAAAGCCCTGTTGCTGACCAAGAAACCATTTCCCAGGGTCACAAAGGGGTTAAGGCCTCTTTTGCTAAAATTCCTGTGCCCTCTGAAAGGGATTCTAGAGCACTAGACAGATTGGGAAAGAAAGTATATACCTCAGCTACTCTAGCTATGAGGGCCTTAATTTGTCAGTTTCACATGCTGAAATATCAACAATATTGGATGTCTCAATTAAAACAAAAAATGCTGACACATACAGAACAGCCTGATTACAAGGAAATGCAGGATTTGTTGCATGCAGCTGAACAAGTGGGAAAACATACTTTACAATGTGGATTTGATTCATTGAAAGCTTCTTGTAGAGCATCAGTGACTGGGTCTGTCATACGTAGGCATGCTTGGATAAAAGAACAAACTTTACCTGATCGTGTTAAAGCAAAGTTATTGGATGCACCTTTATAGCAGGATGTTTTATTTTATGTAAAAGCAGAAGAAGTTTTAAAGAAAATGGAGGATAAGGCAAAATCTATGCAGACGGTCAAGGATTTTTTACAGGTTCAACCCCCTCGTTTCAGCAGAAATTGGCCAATCAAAAACTGGTCCTTTCCAGCTTCTGCCAGACCACAGAGGGGCAGATACACACGCCCAAGGGGCAGACGTCAGTCACAAGGCTCTTACCAGCCTCGACAATGGGGTGCCACAACCCAAAAAGGAGGACAAGACCGGTCTCAAACTACCAGAAGACAAACGCAATGACATACCCCTCAGACTTCCAAGCAAAACCCACTTGGCAGCTCCCTTGGGGGGAAAACTAGCACTTTTTGCAGACAATTGGCACATCATCACAAAAGACAAATGGGTCCTAAATATTGTATCTCAAGGATACAGATTCCACTTCCACACTTTGCCAAGGATAAAAGGAATGCCAAACCTGCCACCAAATCAATGGGCAGAGGCTCAAAAGCAAATTTCAGCTCTCATGGACATGAGAGCCATTCAGCAGGTTCCTACACAGGAACAAGGACAAGGATTTTGCTCAAGACTGTTTGTAGTTCCCCAAAAGGAGAAAGCCTGGAGACCCATTCTGGACCTTTCAATTCTAAACACATACTTGGAAGTACCAAAATTCAAGATGCTAACACTACAGCAACTTCTTCCCATGCTGGGCAAGAAGGCTTGGCTAATAACATTGGACCTCAAGGAGGCATACCTGCATGTCTCTATCGGACAAAATTGCAGAAGATGCCTCCGATTTATAGCAGATTCAACCCATTACCAAGTCTCTGCACTGCCCTTTGGCTTATCTACTGCGCCCAGGGTCTTCACAAAATGCCTGGCACCAGTAATTGCATACTGCAGGCAAAGAGGGATTCAAATATATCCATACCCGGACGGCTGTCTTATTCAAGCAGAAAGCAAGGACATTCTATGAAAGCATCTGGCGTTTGTCAAAAACCTACTAAGTTGCTTAGGGTGCACAGTAAACGAAAAGAAGTCAAAACTAGTGCCCTCACAAGACATAATATTCCTGGGTGCCAGCTTAAATACAACGGCCCAGATGGCTTATCTCACGCCAGACAACTGACTCGATACTTCAAAATGATGGCAACAAAGACCCAACTACCTGCAAGAAAAATTCTGCAGGCCTTGGGATTCATGGCATCTTGCATACTACTAATACCATTTGCAAAACTGCATATGAGGAAATTACAATGGTGTCTGAAAAGCGTATGGACTCAACACAGCCACAGCTTGGAAACAATAATTCCACTCATACCCTGCCTTCAACAGGAGTTTCTATGGTGGGCTCAGGCATGTCACCTCAACAAGGGTCAGCCTTTTACCTTACCCACAGCCAGGCAAACTATAACAACAGATGCATTGGATTATGCCTGGTGAGCGCACATGGCAGGACAGTGTATTCAGGGCAAATGGTCTGCAGACCAAAGGCATCTACATATTATCAAAAAGAGATGCTAGCTGTACAAAATTCCCTAACAGCTTTCAAGGACCTCCTACATCCAGGACAACTCCTAATAAAGACGGACAACACCACAGTGATGTGGTACATCATCAAGCAAGGGGGCACACACTCCTACCCCCTATGCAGACAAGCAATGACCTTGTGGAACACAGCACTGACCCACCAAGTTCAACTACAAGCACAATTCCTGCCAGAAAAGAAAAACACATTGGAAGACGATGTAAGCAGAAACATCATAGATCCTCACTAGTGGAAACTAGATCCAGAAGTATTTGCAATGATAACTCAAAAATGTGGGAGCCCAGACATAGATCAGTTTGCTTCCCTCCAAAACTACCAACTACAGAAATTCTGCACAAGGACATACCACACACTAGCTTGGAAAGTGCGGACGCCCTCTCATTCAGTTGGAAAACATTGGCAGTGTATGCCTTTCCTCCACTGCCTCTTCTGGCAAAGGTGCTGCTGACAGCCAGATTAGAGAGGCCACAAATGATGCTCATTGCTCCAGACTGGCCACGCCAACACTGGTATCCAATACTAAGGAATATGGCTCAAGGACCACCATGGATTTTACCTACAATTCCTCACCTGCTCATTAGGCAAAACCATCAGATTCTCCACAGCCAGCTCAAGACTTTAAATCTGGCTGCATGGCAAATTGCCTAAACAACCAGTCAACACTTCTCTCTAAAGCTGTAATGGACGTCATTCTGGAGGCCCAGCACCAGGAAAGTCTATTCAGACAAATGGAAAAGATTCTGTGCCTGGAACCAGGCTAAAGGCCAAAATCTCCTTGTACTAAATATTCCTCAGATTCTTCAATATTTAACTGAGATGTTGCAGAAAGGACTTTTCTTCTCATCTATTAAGATCCACGCTTCCGCTATTTCAGCTCAATACAACATGGACCCTCCTATATTTTCACGTCCATTACTAAGACCGTTCCTCAGAGGGGCTAAGAACATAAGACCGCCCCGGAGAGCACCAACACCAACTTGGGATCTCAACTTTGTTTTGGAAAAACATATACTACCGCCCTTTGAACCAGCTTTCACAGCTGATCTACAGTTCCTATCATGGAAAACTGCCCTGCTGCTAGCAATAACTTCAGCACGAAGAGTCTCACAACTACAGGCCCTAATAGCAGTGGAGCCTTTCATCATTTTTCATCAAGACAAAGGTGGTTTCCAGTGTGGCCCTAAACCAAACCATTCATTTGCCCACCTTTTACCCAAACCCCCAGAACAAAGGGGAAAGGCTCCTACACTCTTTGGACATTCACAGGCAATTACGTTACTACTTGGATAAAACTAAGGCTTTCAGAAAATCTGACCAGCTCTTTGTATCCTATGCTGCAGGATCACAAGGAAAAGCTATCTCAAAACAGACCATTTCAAAATGGATAGGACATTGCATCCGTTTCTGCTACACACACCATGGGAAATCTGTGCCTAGTAACATCAGGCCCCATTCCACCAGGACTACAGCAACATCAACAGCCTTCCTCAGAGGGCTACCAACGAAGGATATTTTGGAGGCTGCAACTTGGAGGGTTCAGTGCACACCTTCACCAAGCACTATCACTTGCCTCTATACTCTAAAACCAGAGCTGGCTTTGCCACTGCAGTTCTGCAGGGCCTACTAGCCTCACCAAACCCTGTTTAGTTCCACCACCCATCCTTAGCTTTGGGATTCAACCCAAGTGTGATAACTGCAGCAGTGTAACACGAACATAGTACAGTTTTGTACCTACCATAAATGTAGATGTTAGTGTTCACAGTGCTGCAGTCCAGGTTACCCTCTCTCCATCCCCTCTGAACTAACTGGAGTTATCTATACCTTTCTATGCTATACAACCTTTGTGGTGAATTTGCTTGTAACTGAAGGAATTGTTTTATTTTTAAAAATATATATATATATATATATATATATATATATATTAGCAGTATGTATTGCCTACCTATTGGGGGCAGCTGACATCTGGGGCAAGAAAAACTGAAGAAAATGGCGTCTGATGCATCTTGTATAACCGTGGTGCACTGACGTCAGGGAAGAAGCGACAGCAACCAACGCCGGACCAAGAAATTGGAACTCTGGCCGACTGTGGGACCGCCTGACGGCAGGATAACCCAAGTGTGATGACTGCAGCAGTGTGAACACTCGAACATCTACATTTATGGTAGGTACAAAACTGTACTTTTTTTCTTTTTCCACCCACAGATCTAAATTGTAGTTGAAAATGGACAAGGAAGAACTCTGTGGATGGGGACTCTATTCTATAGCAGCGGTATCCTCTTTGAAGTATAACTATTCCTCCAGACTCTTCTGTTGATGTTGCAGAGGAGGTTTAGATCTCTAGACAGAGCATTTCTGATGGCATTTGATATGTTGATGTGCAGTAAATCCATCAGTAGTAAGTCAGAGGATACCTTGTATGCAAGACACAGGTCAACTCTTAGCAGTCTGTAGAATACTGAGTATAGTGACATGTCTTTGAGTTGGTTTATGTAAGACATGATGTTCATCGTGCATACAGCTGCAGTAATCACAGATGGGTTTTCTGCCGTCAGGCGGGTCCCCGGTTGGCCGAATTCCAAAGTCTAGGTCCGGCGTCGGTTGTTGTCGCTTTCCTTCCTGACGTCAGTGAGGCAGGGGTATACAAGACACAGCCGATGCCATTTTCTTCAGTCTTTTTTGCCGCACGGTGCCCGAAGCAGAAGCAGTTCGCAAGTGCCGGTCGGCCAGCTCCTGAATTTACGAAAAATTGGAAACCGAAGTCTTCTTTAAAGCTAAGTACCCCGTTGGGGAAAATTTTCTTGCCTCAGACCGATGTCAGAAAAAGTTAATAATTGTATTTCTTGTGGGAAGCAAATACCGCATAAGGATTTCCATTCCCTCTGCATACCTTGTTTAGGCCCAGACCACGACGTCTCGGGCTGTCGCTTTTGCGCTACTTTCAATAAACGCACTATTAAGCATCGGGCGGAGTTCGCCCAACACCTTTTTGGTAAAGCCTTTGATTATAAAATGTCGTCGGAGACTCCGACTACCGTTTTGTCCAAAAAACGCAAGGACTGAAACACGAGGTCCGCGGTCTCCACCGACACCACGCCAAAACCGGCTACACGTGGTCCGGTTCTCAGCGAGACGCCTATGCAGTCCCTGACTACCGACGACACTTCTTTGGCGGTGTCTTCTGTAACCGAGACCGCAGGTACCTCGGCCCATACCCGGACTATAACCACCAAAGCCACTGTGAGTGTTGAGCCTCCTAATGTGGACAGGTCCACATCCACCCATGGTGTCTTTAAACCCTCGTCTTCCTTTTCCATTAAGGCCTTTACTAAGTCCAAATCAGCCAGGCATCCCAAGAGGCCTGTTGCACAGGGCCCATCTCCAGGCCCCATGCCTAAAAAGCAGATGCTTAAAATGGCTGAGGATTTAATTACTCTTATCAGGGGTTCCCAACCCCCTCCAGACAAGAGACCCAGAGTGGAGGAAGATTCTCCCTCTTCTGATCAGGGCTCCATTTTTTCAGAACATTCTGATGTAGAGGAACACTCTTACTCCCCTTTTGAAGATTCTGATGCAGAGCAGTCCATTCCTTCTGTATCTCCTCCAGAGGATTTTTCTTTTGGGGAAACCTTGCACACCTTGAGGAACACTTCCATTGGGAAGGCCAAGACTTTTCTGATTCCAAGAAAAGACTTAGGGAATTTCTTTTGTTACCTCAACACAGACCTCTGGCGATACCTCCTGTCTTGGACATACTTGATGATGTTTATTCTGAGGCTTGCCTTAATCCGGATTCCCTGCCTCCTGCCCCAGTCAAGCCTGATGGGTACTACAGAGTTCCTAACTCCCACCAATTTCTTTACAAAAGCCATAATGCTGACCCTGAAACCATTTCTCAAGGCCCCAAGGGAATGAAGGCCTCTACTGCTAAGAATCCGCTACCTTCCGAAAGAGAGTCAAGATCCTTAGAAAGGTGGGGAAAAAGGTATATACCTCTGCCACCCTAGCCAGGAGGGCCTTAAATTGTCAGTTTCATATGCTTAAATATCAGCAGTTTCTGTTATCACAATTAAGAAATAAAATGTCTCAACCTGAAAAACCAGATTTGAAGGAGTTGCAGGATATGATGCATAGTGCAGAACAAGTGGGTAAACACACCTTACAATGTGGCTATGATGCCCTAGAGGCCTCAAGTAGAGCTGCTGTTACAGGATCAGTCATTCGTAGACATGCCTGGCTTAGGGAACAAACCTTGCCTGATCATGTGAAAGCTAAACTACTAGATGCTCCTTTACAAAAGGATGTGCTATTTGGTACTAATGCTGAGGAGATACTACGGAAAATGGAAGAAAAAGCCAAATCTATGCAAACTGTCAAAGCTTTTCTACAGGTTCAACCACCACATTTTAGCAGAAATTGGCCTTCTAAAAACTGGTCCTTTCCAGCCACGGACAAGCCCCAAAGAGGTAGATACAGGCGCACAAGGGGCAGAGGACAATCACAAGGATCATATAGAGGCAGGCAATGGCAAACTCCAGCACCAAGAGGTGGCGAAGACAGTGCACAACAATACAGGAAACAAACTCAATGACTTCCTCCTTTCCATGCCAAGCAAGTCTCAGCTGGCAGCACCCTTGGGAGGAAAGCTGGCATTATTTACAAGAAATTGGCATATTGTCACAACAGACAAATGGATCCTGGGCGTTATAAACAGAGGCTACAGATTTCATTTTCACACTCTTCCAAAAATGAGAGGCATGCCAAACCTGCCACACAATCAAAGGGCAGAGGCCCAACTACAAATTTCAAAGCTCATAGACATGAAAGCTATTCAAGAGGTACCTACTCATGAACAAGGTCAAGGTTTTTATTCCAGGCTATTTCTGGTACCAAGGAAAGGAACCGACTGGAGACCCATTTTGGACTTATCCATTCTAAACACATTCTTACTCGTACCAAAATTCAAGATGCTCACATTACAGCAGCTTCTTCCCATGCTGGGCAAGGAGTTTTGGCTGGTAACATTGGACCTCAAGGAGGCATACCTGCATGTCCCAATCAGACAAAGCTGCAGAAGATACCTCCGATTTCTTGCAGGTTCAGTCCACTATCAATTGTCTGCATTGCCCTTTGGCTTATCTACTGCGCCCAGAGTATTCACGAAATGCCTGGCATCAGTAATTGCCTACTGCAGACTTCAAGGGATACAAATTTACCCTTATTTGGACGACTGCCTGATCCAAGCGGACAGCAAGCACATACTTCTGGAACATCTGGCTTATGTAACACGGTTACTGAATTCCCTGGGATACACAGTCAACAAAGAGAAATCCAGGCCAACACCATCTCAGAAAATAACTTTCCTGGGTGCCAACTTGGACACAAACACCCAGATGGCCTATCTTACACCAGAAAAACAGGGGCAACCAATTCAGTACTTCAAAATACTAGCAAATTGTACCAGGCTTACTGCAAGGAAAATCCTGCAGGCTCTGGGCTTCATGGCATCTTGCATTCTTTTAATCCCATGTGCAAAGTTGCATATGAGGAAACTTCAATGGTACCTAAAAAACCTATGGTCTCAACACAGCCACAGTTTGGAAACAATAATACCAATAATTCCATGTTTGCAAAAGGAATTTCTATGGTGGACCCAAGCATGTCAAACAAACACAGGTCTCCCATTCTGCAAGCCTCAAGCAAATCAAGTCATCACAACAGATGCCTCAGATTACGCCTGGGGGGCACACATGACAGACAGGTGCATTCAGGGCAAATGGTCCCAAAAGGAAAAGCACCTTCACATCAATCAGAAAGAAATGCTAGCAGTGATAAATGCAATTACAGCTTTCAAGGACCTCCTGCATCCAGGACAATTTTTGATAAGAACAGACAACACCACAGTAATGTGGTACATAAACAAACAAGGAGGAACACATTCATACCCCTTGTGCAGACTAGCCATGACAGTTTGGAACTTGGCTCTGGAATGGCAAATCGAACTTCAGGCACAGTACTTGCCAGGTTTGGAAAACACGCTGGCAGACCATCTAAGCAGAAATATGACAGATCCACACGAATGGAAGTTGCATCCTCAAGTGTTTACAAAGATAACCCAAGCGTGGGGGAGGCCAGACATAGATCTCTTTGCCTCCCACAGGAATCATCAATTGGAAAAGTTCTGTTCAAGGACCTTTCATCCAAAGGCCTGGAGAGTGGACGCCCTTTCATTCAGTTGGACAGCATGGACAGTTTACGCTTTCCCACCTCTGTGTCTTCTGCCCAAGGTGCTCTTGAAAGCAAGAGCAGACAGACCGAAGATGATACTGATTGCTCCAGACTGGCCAAGACAACACTGGTACCCACTCCTGAGGAGCCTAACACATACTCCTCCCTGGTCCCTACCTCTAATGCCTCTTCTGCTGACTCAGCACAGCTACAAAACTCTTCACAGCCAGCTGAAAACACTCAATCTCACTGCATGGAAAATTCCTTAACACCACAACAGACCCTACACCCCAAAGAGGTGCAGGATGTCATTTTGGAGGCCAGAAGGCCATCTACTAGAAAAGCTTACTCCGCAAAATGGAAACGTTTTTGCTCTTGGAATGAGAAAAAAGGCCAGGACCCTAGAAAACTGAATTTGCCTCAGGTATTACAGTATCTAGCTGAGCTGCTGAACAGTGGACTTTCATTTTCCTCCATAAAAATCCATGCCTCAGCCATTTCTGCAGAATACAACACTGATCCACCCTTATTCTCTCACCCACTCTTAAGACAGTTCCTCAGAGGGGCTAAGAATATAAGACCACCAAGGAAACCACCAATGCCAGCCTGGGATCTTAATTTCATTCTAGAAAAATTAACATTGCCTCCCTTTGAACCAGCTGCCTCAACAGATTTGCAATATTTGTCCTGGAAAACAGCCTTCCTTCTGGCCATTACCTCAGCTCGTAAGGTTTTGGAACTACAAGCCCTCATGGCTGTGCAGCCCTTTCTCATCTTCCATCAGGACAGGGTTTCCCTTCGAACCAACCCGTCATTTATGCCTAAAGTGGTATCCAGGGTAGCTTTACATCAAGCCATACACTTAGCTACCTTTTACCCCAATCCTCAAAACAAAGGGGAAAGGCTGCTACATTCCTTAGACATCCATAGACAGCTACGTTATTATTTGGACAGAACAAAGCCTTTCAGGAAATCAGAACAACTTTTTGTGTCCTATGCTGTAGGAGCTCAAGGGAAGCCAGTTACCAAACAGATAATTTCAAAATGGATAGGCCACTGCATACGGTTTTGTTACTCCTATCATGGAAAATCTGTCCCTACAGGCATCAGATCCCACTCCACCAGGGCCACAGCTACCTCTACAGCCTTCCTCAGAGGAGTTCCTACCAAAGATATTTTGGAGGCAGCCACTTGGAGTTCTGTGCATACCTTCACAAAACACTACCACCTGCCTTTATATTCCAAAACTAGAGCAGGATTTGCCACTGCTGTGTTGCAGGGCATTCTGGCTCATCCCAGTTCCACCTAGTGCCTACCACCCTGTGCGTAGCTTTGGGATTCTACCCATCTGTGATTAATGCAGCTGTATGCACGATGAACATAGTACAGTTTTGTACCTACCATAAATGTAGATGTTCGAGTGCTAATACAGCTGCATTACAGTTTTCCCTCCCTCCTTCCCCTCTTGGTAAAGGCCTAGGGCCTAACCCTTCTTCATACAACCTGATTGGGTTATCCTTCTGTGCTATATTTGCTTGCAACTACTGATTTTTGATTATATTGCATTGCATGTATGTAAATATAATTTATGTATTGCCTTCCTTCTGGGGGCACCTGACATCTGGGGCAAGAAAGACAGAAGAAAATGGTGTCGGCTGTGTCTTGTATACCCCTGCCTCACTGATGTCAGGAAGGAAAGCGACAACAACCGACGCCGGACCTAGACTTTGGAATTCGGCCGACCGGGGACCCGCTTGACGGCAGAAAACCCATCTGTGATTACTGCAGCTGTATTAGCACTCGAACATCTACATTTATGGTAGGTACAAAACTGTACTTTCAGGCTTCTATTCCTTTTAGTAAGGTATTTCTGGACATACCAGTTTAATGTGTCTGTACAGATGCATACCAAAGGGGGCATTATATTCTATGACTGACTTAATGAAGGGAGGCAGTGACGTCACTAGACCTAGACATATAGTCCCTTTGCTTGTAAGCTGTGCAGTATAGAAGGACTTTCTTATAATAGTAGAACCATATTGGTCAAAGTTTAGGTCGCTGTCCACATAAGTTCCCAAATCCTGAACAACTGAGTCAACTTTTAGGGGCTTATTGTCAGTTTTTTTTTTTTTTTTGTCTCAAATAACAACTGATGTCAAAATCATGGTCTGAAACTAAGTGCCATACGTTCCTGCAGGATGGCTAAGGCATTTGTGCATTCATTGACTGTTGCTAGCTTGCAGTCATCTGCAAACATGGTCAGCCAGAGCCCTTCGGTGTTGGCTTTTACTTCATAAGAATAGATGCAAACAGGAGAGGTGCCTGCACAGAATCCAGAGGGACTTTTGTGGGGGTAACGTCCTCTGTTTTGGTTGTGTATCCTGTCTGAGCCATCTGGCAATAGATGCATTTTCATTCCCTCTTGGAAGGCAAGTGTTTCTTTATGCATTTTCATCCTTTCCACTGATATCCAGGGTAATTCTGAAGATTTAAAGTGTACTCCGAAAAGGCATAATAGTGCCCCCTTTTGGTCCAGGCAACATTGATTTGTCCCTTCTTATGGAATTGGCCAAGGACAGTTACTACAGGCTTCCTCAGACTGAATCTATTCTTGCAAAGACTGGGACTTTCATCTGTGTTCATCTTATGATTTTTGATGGGAAAAAAAAATTTTTGTGTTTATTTTTTTTTTTTTTTTTTTTTTTGAATTTAATTTTTTTTTTTCTTTTTATTTTTAAATTAAATTTATTCACTTTTTTTTAAAAAATTTTTTGATATTTATATTCTTTTTTAACTTTTTTTTATTAACAATAAATATATTAAATATTATTTTCCTATCTCCTATTTTTCATATTTTTTTATTCTTTGCTACTCATACAACAAATGGTTTTTTTTTTTTTTACATAACTAATTGTTATTTTATTTTCTTTATAATATTTTCTTATATTTTAAATAATTTTTTTCTATTATATTTTTTTCTATTTTTTATTTTTTTATAATTCAATACTATTATTCTTTTTATTCTCTTTTTTTATCACTATTTTTTTTATTTAAATTTTTTTTATTTATTCTTTTTTATATCTATTATTTTTTACATAAAACATTAATTTTTTTCTACATCTTTTTCATAAATTTCTTTTATATATTTTTTTTATTTTTTATATATTTTCTTTATTTATCTTTTATATTTTCTATAAAGTTCTTTTTTCCTCTTCTCTAATATTTTCCCTATATTTTTATTAATCTAAAAAATAATTTAACAATATTTATATTATATTAATTAAACAAAAAAATATTTTAAATATATATCAAAAAAAACATATTTTTTCTTTTTTTCTATAATAAAAACAATTTTTTCATATATTTTTTATTTTTCTTATATTTTCTTATATAAATAAAAAAAAATTTTTTATTTAATAAATATTTCTTTTATATTATTCTCTTTTTTTTTTTTTTTTCTATATATATATTTTTAATATTTATAAAAATTTTAAAACTACAGCTATTTTTATTTTTTCTTATTCTTTTCTTATTATCTATTTATAAAACTTTTCTTTTTTTAAAAAATTATAAACTTCTAATATTTTTCAATCTATTTTACATTATTTTTTTTTAAATTTTTTTTATATTTCTATTAAAACAATTTTTTTAATTTTTAAATTTTTACATACTCTTTTATATATTTTTTTTTTTTTTTATTTTTTTTTATTTTAAAAAAAATAT
>NC_056728.1:1148006852-1148011852 GCF_019279795.1 Protopterus annectens | reverse complement strand
TCTAACACTACATTTATGGTAAGTGTACACAACTGTACTTTTTGAGGTATTAATTTAAGAAATCTCGAAAAAATATGGAATATTTGCAGCTATTGCCAGTTATGAAATCAGTAGTAGCAGTAGTACTATTGTGATTTTTGCTTTCTTGTTTTGGTTCAAAAGTTAAGAATATTTGATGTTCATCATGTTACCCTGCTGCAGTCATCACACTTGGGTTATCCTGCCATCAGGCGGTCCCGCAGTCGGCCTGAGTTCCAAAGTCTTGGTCCGGCGTCAGTTGCTGTCACTTCTTCCCTAACGTCAGTGCGCCAGGGATATATAAGAGGCATCCGACGCCATTTTCTTCAGTCTTTCTTGCTGCGCGGTGCCCAAAGCAGAAGTAGTTCGCAAGTGCCGGTCGGCCGACACCTGAGATTTTTGAATCGAATTTCAGTCCGAAGTCTTCAATAAAGCTAAGTTCCCCGTTGGGGAACCTTTTCTTGCCTCAGTCCGATGTCAGTTAACAATTGCATTTCTTTTGAGAAGCAAATACCTCATAAGGACTTCCATTCTTATTGTATTCCTAGACTAGGCCCAGACCACGACGTCACAGGTTGTCGGTTTTGTGCTAGGTTTAATAAACGAACTATCAAACGCCATTTTGACTTTGCATGATATTACTTTGGTAGGAAATTTAATTATATTATGCCGAATGAGCAGCCGACGACCGGCATGCATAAAAAACGCAAGGGTAAGGACAGGCAGCCTAGGAACAAGCCAGACTCAGAGGCCTCTGCTGGGCCTGTCGCCGGTTCTCTGGTTTTCAGTGAGGTGTCTATGCAGCCCCTGACGACCGCAGAATTGGAACCCCAGACAGCTTCGGATTCTCAAGCGGAGTGTACTAGGCAGTCACAGCCATCTTCTTCATTAGGCCCTTCCGACACCAGAGCAGAAGGAGATCCCGGAGCAGTAGAAACACCTTCGGTTGCAGAAGGTGTCTTCAGACCGACTACACTCACCATTAAATCTTATGCTAAGCTTAAAACTCCATTAAAACCAAAAAAGACTGTACATCAGTCTCCAGTTCAAGGCCCCATGCCTAAGAAACAGATGCTTAAGATGGCTGAAGATTTGATTACCCTAATCAGGGGTTCCCATCCCCCCTCCAGGTAAAAGACCAAGACAAGAGGAGGATTATGCTTCCTCTGACCAGGTTTCTATTTACTCAGATTCTTCTGAGAAACAGGATTACGCTTTTCCCCCCTTATGAAGACTCTGATGCTGAAGACTCTATTCCCTCAGCATCTCCCCCTGAAGACTACTCCTTTGGGGAAACTTTACATACCATGAGGGAACATTTCCACTGGGAAGGCCAGGACTACTCTGATTCTAAGAAAAGGCTCCGAGAGTTCCTTTTACTACCCCAGCACAGACTACTTGCTATCCCTCCAGTTTTAGACATTGTGGATGATGTATACTTTGTTTAGTCTAAATCCAGACTCTCTACCTCCTGCTGCAGCCAAACCAGACAGATACTACAGAGTACCTGTCTCACACAAATTCCTTTATAAAAGCCCTGTGGCTGACCCAGAAACAGTTTCCCAGGGTCCCAAAGGGGCTAAATCTTCTATGGCTAAAAACCCTGTGCCCTCTGAAAGGGATTCCAGAGCCCTAGATAGATGGGGAAAGAAGGTATACACCTCAGCTACTCTGGCTATGAGAGCATTAAATTGTCAGTTTCACATGCTGAAATATCAGCAATTCCTAATGTCTCAATTAAAACAAAAAATGAGCACACAGTCTGAACAGTCTGAATTCAAGGAAATGCAGGATCTGTCGCATGCAGCTGAACTGGTGGGCAAACGGACTTTACAATGTGGATTTGATTCATTGGAAGCTTCTTGTAGAGCAGCTGTTACTGGGTCTGTCATACGTAGACATGCTTGGTTAAAAGAACAAACCCTACCTGATCATGTTAAAGCAAAATTATTGGATGCACTTTTACAGCAGGATGTATTATTTGGTGTCAATGCAGAAGAAGTTTTAAAGAAAATGGGAGGATAAGGCAAAGTCTATGCAGATGGCCACAGATTTTTTACAGGTGCAACCCCCTCATTTCAGCAGAAATTGGCCAACAAAAAACTGGTCCTTTCCAGCTTCTGACAGATCACAGAGGGGCAAATACAGACGCCCAAGGGGCAGAGGTCAGTCACAAGACCCTTACAAACCTCGCCAATGGGATACTGCTACCCAGAAAGGAGGAGAAGACAGGCCCCAAGCTAGTAGAAGACAAACACAATGACTCAACCCTTAAACTACCAAGCAAATCTCTCTTGGCAGCTCCCTTGGGAGGAAAATTAGCACTCTTTGCAGACAACTGGCACATCATCACAAAAGCCAAATGGGTCTTAAACATTGTCTCACAAGGATACAGATTCCACTTTCATACCTTGCCAAGGATAAAAGGAATGGCAAACCTGCCACCAAATCAATGGGCAGAGGCACAAAAACAAATTACAGCTCTCATGGACATGAGAGCCATTCAACAGGTACCTACACAGGAGCAAGGACAAGGATTTTACTCAAGACTCTTTCTAGTCCCAAGAAAGGACAAAGCATGGAGACCCATTTCTGGATCTTTCAATTCTGAACACATATCTGCAAGTACCAAAATTCAAGATGCTAACACTACAGCAGCTTCTTCCCATGCTGGGCAAGAATGCTTGGCTAGTAACGTTGGACCTCAAGGAGGCATACTTGCATGTCCCTATCAGACAGAATTGCAGAAGATACCTCCGCTTCATTGCAGGTTCAACCCAATATCAATTCTCTGCACTGCCCTTTGGCTTATCTACTGCACCCAGGGTCTTCACAAAATGCCTGGCACCAGTAATTGCATACTGCAGACAAAGAGGAATTCAAATATGCCCCTACCTGGACGACTGCCTTATTCAAGCAGAAAGCAAGGACATTCTTCTAAAGCATCTGGCATTTGTCAAGTTGCTAGTGCCCTCACAAAATATAATATTCCTGGGTGCCAGCTTGAATAAAATGGCCCAGATGGCTTATCTCACGCCAGACTAGCAACAACAGCTGACTCAATACTTCAAAATAATGGCAACAAAGACCCAACTCCCTGCAAGAAAAATTCTGCATGCCTTGGGATTCATGGCATCTTGCATACTACTAATACCATTTGCAAAACTGCATATAAGGAAATTACAATGGTACCTGAAAAGCGTATGGACTCAGCACAGCCCCAGCTTGGAAACAGTGATACCACTCATTCCCTGCCTTCAACAGGAGTTTCTATGGTGGGCACAGGCATGTTGCCTCAACAAGGGTCAGCCTTTCACCTTACCCACAGCCAGGCAAACTATGACAACAGATGCATCGGACTATGCCTGGGGAGCACACATGGCTGGACAGTGCATTCAGGGCAAGTGGACTGAAGATCAAAGGCATCTGCATATCAATCAAAAAGAAATGCTAGCAGTACATAATGCCCTAACAGCTTTCAAGGACCTCTTTCATGTAGGACACCTAATAATAAAGACGGACAATACCACAGTAATGTGGTACATAAACAAGCAAGGGGGCACACATTCCTACCCTCTATGCAGGCAAGCAATGACCTTGTGGAACACAGTACTGTCTTAACCAAGTTCAACTACAAGCACAATTCCTGCCAAGAAAGAAAAACACATTGGCAGACGACCTAAGCAGAAACATCATGGATCCCCATGAGAGGAAACTAGATCCACAAGTATTTGCAATGATATCTCAAAAATGAGGACGCCCAGACATAGATCTGTTTGCCAACCCCCAAAACTACCAACTTCAAAAATTTTGCACAAGGACATTCCACTCACAAGCTTGGAAAGTGGACGCCCTCTCATTCAGTTGGAAAACACCAACAGTGTATGCCTTTCCTCCACTGCCTCTTCTAGCAGAGGTACTGCTGAAAGTCAGATGAGAGGCCACAAATGATACTCATTGCACCAGACTGGCCACGCCAGCACTGGTATCCAATTCTAAGGAACATGGCCCACTGCCCACCATGGATTTTACCACAAATTCCTCACCTAGCAAGACTATCAGATTCTACACAGCCAGTTCAAGACTTTAAACCTGGCTGCATGGCATATTACCTAAACACCCAGCCAACTCCTATGTCCAAAGCTGTTATGGATGTCATTCAGGAGGCCCAGCACCAGGAAAACCTATTCAGACAAATGGAAAAGATTTTGCGCCTGGAACCAGGCTAAAGGCCAAAATCCCCTTGATCCCAACATTCCTCAGATTCTACAATATTTAACTGAGATGTTGCACAAAGGACTTTCCTTTTCATCCTATTAAGATCCACGCCTCGGCAATTTCAGCTCATTACAACACGGATCCTCCTTTATGTTCACATCCACTCCTAAGACAGTACCTCAGAGGGGCTAAGAACATAAGACCGCCCAGGAGAGCACCAACACCTACTTGGGATCTCAACTTTGTTCTGGAAAAGCTTACACTGCCGCCCTTTGAACCAGCTTTTTCAGCTGATTTAAAATTTCTTTCATGGAAAACTGCCCTGCTACTAGCAATAACTTCAGCTAGAAGAGTCTCAGAGCTACAGGCACTAATGGCAGTGGAGCCTTTCCTCATTTTTCATCAAGACAGTCTCTCTCTACGAACTAACCCTTCCTTTATGCCCAAAGGTGGTATCCAGTGTGGCCCTAAACCAAACCATTCATTTGCCCACCTTTTTCCAAAATCCCCAGAACAAAGGAGAAAGACTTTTGCACTCTTTGGACATTCACAGGCAATTACGTTACTACTTGGATAAAACTAAGACTTTCAGAAAATCTGACCAGCTCTTTGTAGCCTATACTGCAGGATCACAAGGAAAAGCTATCTCAAAACAGACCATTTCAAAATGGATAGGACATTGCATACGTTTCTGCTACACGCATCATGGGAAAACGGTACCTGCTAACATTATGTCCCACTCCACCAGGGCTACAGCTACATCA
>NC_056728.1:1147919352-1148004352 GCF_019279795.1 Protopterus annectens | reverse complement strand
TTCCAACAACTTTAGCCACCAATAACAGAAAAAAACAGGCTGGAAGGAAGCACTCAGGTTCACAGTTTCTTCAAGGTTTAATGGTACCAAATGATAGATGAGCAAAAACGCTGATAACACTCCAACTATGTTTTCGTTCACAAGAACTTCATCAGAGTAATAAATTACATAACAAAGGCCCATTAAATAGTTCCCCCATAGCTACGCCCCTGATTTGATGAACCCCCCCCCCATAAAAATGAAATTATTTTTTAATACCATTTCCATCCGTTGTAAAATAATAGTGTTTTGACAATATTATTTTTGTCACGATTGACATCAAAGACTTGTTCACTGTTATTCCCCAGGATTTAGGATTAGCCTGGTTGGAAGAAGCCGTACTAGATAAGGGCTGTCCATCTATGGATCAGGTGTTAGTTATTTTACAACTGACGGAAGTGGCATTAAAAAATAATTTAATTTTTTATGGGGGAGGATTTCTTTCATCAAATCAAGGGCGTAGCTATGGGGGCAAATTGTGCCCCCACTTACGCCAATGTATTTTTAGCTTGGTGGGAGAAAAAATGTTTTAAAATTTGTATATAGCAACTGTTGGTCCCATTAGATGATATAGCTATTTTTTGGATTGACACCGAGGAGAAGTTACATGAATTTTTGAACTATTTGGATACTACTACCACCTTTTTGGAATTTACCAGTTCTATAAATATGATTAGACTGGATTTTTTGGATGCGAGTCTAATTAAAACTGGGGAGGGCATTAAGTCTAAAATATTTTGTAAAGACAAGTTTTCAAATTCTTATCTCCATTTTTCAAGTGCTCATCCTTGTATACAGAAAAAAACATTTGCAAAGGTCAGTTAATTCGAGCATCCAAAATGACTTCCCTGGATGTTGACTTTTCTTTGGGAGTGTGACTTTATTGAAAGCTTATTTATTCAAATGTGTTACCCGAAGGACTTACTGGTGGACAGTCATACCTATGTAAGTAATTTACACCACATCAGGTACTACCCATTGTTGGGCAAAAGACTGAACACTAATCAACATGTGTTAAGTGAAGTTAACCCCTTGGCTTACTCCAAAGCTCTTACCTTAGATTTTAATTTGGACTCCAAAATGGTAGTGGACACAATAACAAAGGAATTGAATAGATTCACTTCATTGACTGATCTCAAAGGTATTGATAAGGGACCCCTGAATATCCGTTATAAGAGGGGAAAAAATTTGAAAGACCTCTTGGAGGGTGGGGGTAAACAGAAGCCTGCACACACCACTAAGAGAAAAGGTACTTTTAAATGTGGAGCATGCACACAGTGCAATTTCATTTCTAACACTGACCGGGTATTTTTAAAAAGTAGGAATAAATGGGTGTATGGTAAAAGTTTTAGTAACTGTAATACTAGTGGTCTAGTATACTTAGTTGTGTGCAAGACCTGTGAAGTCTTTTACGTGGGCAAGACTGAAAGAAAGTTGGGAAGATGCATTTATGAGCATATGTATGATGATAAGAAATGTAATGTCAAAAATGCTCTGTACAAGCATTCTTTGGACTGCCCAGAGGCAAGGTTTGAGTTTTTTGTTTTAGAGGTTGCTATTTAGGATGTGAGGGGGGGTGCATGGGAGGCACTCCTCGAGTATTTGGAATTATTGTGGCAGATTACCCTAGATGCAAGCAGGACCCCCGGGCTAAATGAGAACATCTCAATAGCACCTCTACTAAAACTCAGGTCTGCCAAGTTATAACTTACTTTTGAAAACAAACGCATTTACTTACATTTTTTTCTACAAATGCACATTTTTTCGCTAGTATAAATATGCATTTTTATTAATTTTATCAATTTTATTATGATACACTATTGAGCCATTTTATTGACATTATATATGTGATTGAATGTACAGTTTTCACATATATTTTTACTATTGTTTTTAGGATGTAATTAGTATGTTCTGACACCAGGTGGCAGCACTTGGAATTTTAAATGTCTTTTTAAATTGTATTCTGTTATTTTATTGGTCATTTTTTGATTGGGGGGACTATTTAATGGGCCTTTGTTATGTAATTTATTACTCTGATGAAGTTCTTGTGAACGAAAACGTGTTTGGAGTGTTATCAGCATTTTGGTGTTTTGCTCATTTGGTGCCATTAAAGCTTGAAGAAACTGTGAACCTGAATGCTTTCTTCCAGCCTGTTTTTTCTAATTCCTTGTTGCTTACTGAGCCATGACCTCCCTATACAATGTCAAATCCAAAATATCGACCTACACTACCCGTTCGCTGTAGTGTAGTCTATCATTTTACGTTTGACATTATACCGTCTTGGAAACTGCAAGTCGACTGACGCAGTTTCCAAGTTTTGATTGTAAACAGCTGGGACCTTATCTTTGTGATTGAAAAAGTAACTGTTCCATGCTTTGAACCTGCTTGTAGTGCTACTTTCACAAAAATGTTAGTAGCCATCACCTCAGCCAAGAGTATGTCAGTCTCTCACCTTTAATATTCAGGGAACATTATGCAGTTTTCCACACGGGCAGATATCTGTCAAGACTGACCCCTCCTTCACATATAAGCCGATCTCCATTCTCCCTTAATCACTCAGTCTAATTTCCTTTATTTTATCCTAAACCTGAGAACAAAGGAGAGAAGATGATTCATACCATGGATGTGTACAAGGAGCTCACATATTGTACTAGCAAGGTTCAAGACTTCTGGCAGTGTGACCAGTTTTGCTCACTCTTGTCTGGAAAATGAGGCAGGTCACTGTCTAAACAGACTTGCAAAATGGTCTGCCCTTGGAAAGACCCTGAATCTGTAGTGCAAAGCTGAGTCGTTCAGGTCAGCTGTTCCCACCACATCCTTTTTAGAGAATGTTTAATCTGTGTGGATGTTCATTTCAGAGGTAGGTCTTGGTTTGCTGCAGGACTACTTCAAGGCATGTTGTGACATTCTACCCTGGCTTGTGTTAGAGCCCTACTCTGCTTGGTACTGTTCTAAGTGGTCTTTATGATTAACAGAGTGCAGTTTGAGTGTGCTCACCATAACCTTATGATCAAAACAGTAGGAGCATTACTACAACAGAGGCCCTCACCCCACCCCTCCTTTCTTGGTAATGGGTGTTGTCAAGTCTGTCCCTTTTTCTGTAGACCAGTGTATGTATTTTTGAGGTGATGGCATTGACTGACGTATTTTCCTTGTGATACAGGCTGCCAAAGTGCGTATGGGTGTGGGGCTCTTGAATGAGGTACATATTTCCATTCCCCTTCTTCTAGGCAAGGCATTCATTTTATTAAAGAGTAACCATAACTTTCCTACCTTTTGGTTTGAGATTAGGGGAAGTTGTAGGAACTTTTGTTAGTTGACTGTCT
The DNA here is from genome assembly GCF_019279795.1 of Protopterus annectens. Classification (NCBI taxonomy): domain Eukaryota; kingdom Metazoa; phylum Chordata; order Ceratodontiformes; family Protopteridae; genus Protopterus; species Protopterus annectens. The sequence goes on along the minus strand of NC_056728.1, from coordinate 1,148,000,987 downwards.
TACAAGGATGGCTGTGGGTTAGTCTTGCTTATAACTGGACTTCTGCTAATGACCATAGTGTTGAAGCCAGCTTCCCATCTTAGCTGGGGATGTCTGAGTGCTCTGCAGGTCTGGTCAGATATTGACTTCCATCTAGGGCTGTATCCTGTTAATTTTGTGAATATACTGAAAGTGATCTCACTGTGTGCATTACCGGTCATGGTGAGTATCTTTAAATAACTGTCCTTTTTATTGTCACTGTCTTATATAAATCAGCTTGTTGTAGTACCCTAAAGATGTTCATCTAAGGTTCTAGGATAGCTTTTGGGTGGTATAATTATTCTGATGTTCGTGTTTCACTGTTGCAGTCATTACATTTGGGTAATCTGCTGGCAGGTTGCCCTCATTCGGCCTGGTTAACAAAGTCTTGGGTCCTGCGTCAGTTGCTGTCCCTTCTTCCATGATGTCAGGTCGTCAGAGGTATAAAACATGCAGCTAACGCCATAACATCAGTCTTTCTTGCCGTGTGGTGCCCAAAGCAGAAGCAGTTCGCAAGTGCCGGTCGGCCGACGCCTGAAATTTTCATTTTCGTGTTTCAGAACCGAAGTCTTCAGCTAAAAGCTATATACACCATTGGGGAAACTTTTTTTCTTGCTCCTTACCGATGTCAGTAAAAGTTAATAATTGTATTACTTGTGGGAAGCAAATACCTCATAAGGATTGCCAGGCACTCCTCCTCGCCTCCCTCTTATACGCCGCCCCAGTTCTTACCAGTATCCAGGCCTCCACTCTAAACAAACTGCGACAGACTTGCCATAAAATAGCCAGATTCATTACTAACTCCCCATACAACTCACACCACTGCATTTCTTTAAACTCTCTTCAATGGCTTGAACTTCCCCAGTTTCTGCTATCTTATCAATTTCATATGCTACACTCTATTCTTTATAAACCCTCCTTCTGTCCATCTCTATCTTCCTGAGTTTCCATCTACATCCCATCCCGGACCCTCCGTACTTCTAACAAACAATTACTTGATATCTACCACCCAAAAAGGTCAGTAGGCAAACTACTCTACAAACACTCCCTTGCCCATGCTTGGAACAAACTTCCTCTTGACTTGCGTTCAATCTCCCACACCTCACACTTTAAAAATGAGCTAAAAGCTTATTTTCTCAATTCCAGAACCTGCCCTTGCCATGACCCTACCTAGTCTTCCTTCCCTTTATGTACCCTCAAAAGGACCATACTTAGTACTGCATTACACCTCTCTCTCCAAATGCATTTGCACAATTTTATACAAACAAAAAATGTTAATTGTTGACCTATTGAACTATATCAATGTAAAATTGTTACTTGGCTTCTTTTTAATGCAACTTTAACTTTATGCATGTATCCCAACATATGTGAATCGTTTTGCTATAACTGCTATTATATCAATATTGTTTAACATTGTACTTGTTTTAAATTGTATTACTGGAGCTTTTCTCCTCGGGTCTCCACTGAAAATGGGCCACAAGCCCAGTTGGACAAACCCGGTTAACAAATGTCAATAAATAAAAAAATAATTTCCATTTGTACTGTATTCCTTGCCTAGGCCCTGACCACGACGTACTTTGCTGACGGTTTTATGCTTTATTTAATCGGCGCACTATCCGTCATTAGTACATTTTTGCTTCTAAATATTTTGGCTCTCTGTTTAATTATCCAGAAATGACATCTCTTAGCCATCCGACTACCGGAATAGCGAAAAAACGCAAAGAAAAAGAGACAGGCCGTTGAGATCCAAAACTGCCGACGGCACTTCTCCTAAGCCAGTTGCCAGTTTGCCGGTACTCAGTGAGGCGCTTTCGCAGCCCCTGATACCCGCTACTTCTGATTCACAGGCCTCTACTGAGACCCATTCGGAGTCCGGTATGTCGCGAGATGCTTCACATACGGAACCTGCGGATGTCTCTACCTTGGATGGGTCCGGAGCTGCTGAGCAGGCACCAGCTTCTGAGGGTGTATTCAGGCCTACAGACTTGCATATTAAACCGACTCCAACTTCAGTACTAAGGCCTAAATCTCGATCTATGTCTAAAAAACCGATGCCCAGGCCACATGTTCAGGCTCCTATGCCTAAAAAACAAATGATCAAAATGGCTGAAGATTTAATTACTCTAATCAGGAGTAGTCCCCCCCCCCCCCCTCCAAGAGGCCTAGTATTGAACTTGACTATGAATCTTCTGAACAAGACTCTGTTTCTTCTGACTCTTCTAATGATCTGGATTTGTCCATACCTACTTATGAGGACTCTGATGCAGAAGATTCCATTCCCTCTGCCTCTTCGCCTGAGGATTTCTCTTTTGGGAAAACTTTACATACCTTAAGGGAGCATTTCCACTGGGAAAGTCAGGATTTCTCTGAATCCAATAAGAAGCTTACGGATTTCCTCCTCCTTCCTCAGCATAGGCCTTTGGCTATACCTCCTGTACTATACATTGTTGATTGTGTTTTCGGAATCCAGTATGGCCCCTGATTCCTTGCCTCCAGCCCCTAGTAAGCCAGACAGGTACTACAGGGTTCCTGAGTCCCACAAATTCCTTTTCAAGAATCCTGTTGCGGACCCTGAAACCATTTCTCAGGGGCCCAAGGGCATTAAGGCTTCTACTGCTAAAAATCCTACCCCTCCTGATAGAGACTCCAGGACACTGGATAGATGGGGTAAAAAGATTTATACTTCTGCAACCTTAGCAATCAGGGCTTTAAACTGTCAATTCCATATGCTAAAATATCAACAGCATATCATGTGACTGCTTAAACAGAAGATTATGTTGATTTCAGACTGTGTGGAGAATAAAGATGTACAGGATTTATTGCATTCAGCCGAACAAGTTGGCAAACATACTTTGCAATGTGGTTTTGATTCTTTAGAGGCCTCTTGCAGGGCTGCTGTTACTGGTTCTGTGCTTAGAAGGCATGCTTGGCTTAAGAAGCAATCTCTGCCTAATCATGTTGAAGCAGAACTTTTGGATGGATGCTCCTTCACAGCAGGACCGCCTGTTTGGCAATAAGACTGAAGAACTAAAAAAGATGGAAGATAAAGCTAAATCTATGCAAACTGTGAAAGATTTCTTACAAGTACAACCTCCTAGATTTAGTAGGCACTGGCCTACTAAGAACTGGTCCTTTCCAACTCCTTCCAGAGCCACTCCAGCCAAACCCAGACATTCCAAAAGCACCAGGTTTCAGTCCCAAGGGACTTTCAGAACCAAGCAATGGGGTGCTTCCACTTCGAAATCTGGAAACAACAAAGGACCACCCTATGATAAACAGTCTCAATGACTTCCCTTTAAAATTACCAAGCACGTGCCTCTCGGCCACCCCTTTGGGGGGAAAACTGGCTCTTCATTCAAGCAACTGGCAACTTATAACCCAGGACAAATGAGTTTTAAATAGTGTCCCAAGGATACAGATTTCATTTCTACACGCTGCCAACTCCAAACGGGTGGCCAGACCTGCCCCCAAATCAATAGGCAGAGGATCAGAAACAAGTACTTTCCCTCCTAAACATGGGGGCTATTCAACTAGTACCAGAAGAGGAAAAGGGACAAGGTTTCTATTCCAGACTTTTCCTGGTACCCAGAAAAGACAAATCATAGCGTCCAATTCTGGACCTGTCCACTCTAAACACCTTTCTGGACATTCCAAAATTCAAAATGCTGACTCTTCAGTTACTTCCTATGCTAGGCAAGGATGCCTGGTTGGCAACTCTAGATTTAAAAGAGGCTTACCTGCATATCCCAATCAGGGAATCTTGCAGAAGATACCTACGCTTCAAAGCAGGCTACATACATTATCAGTTCTCTGCACTGCCCTTTGGCTTGTCTACTGCGCCCAGGGTATTCACAAAGTGCCTGGCTCCACTAATTGCATTTTGCAGGCAAAGAAATATTCAAATATATCCATACCTGGATGGTTGTCTAATTCAGGCAGAAAACCAGGCCATTCTTCTAAATTATCTGGCGTTTGTAAAAAGAGTAATAACCTATCTAGGGTACACCATAAACGAAAATAAATCTCAACTGGTGCCCTCTCAAAAAATTGCATTCCTGGGTGCAAGCTTGAATACAACTGCCCAGATGGCTATTTTTTACGTCAGAAAAGCAAATTCATTTGGTGACTTACTTCAAACAGGTGGCCACAAATATCCTTACTATCTGCAAGGCAAATACTGCAAGCCTTGGGGTTCATGGCCTTCTGCATTCTTCTAATTCCATATGCAAGACTGCATATGAGGAAACTTCAGTGGTACTTAAAAAAGTTTATGGAGTCAACATTGTCACAGCCTGGAAACAATGATTCCTATCATACCTTGCCTGCGCGTAGAGTTCCTATGGTGGGCAGAGGCCTGCCACCAAAACAAGGGACTGCCATTCACACCACCTCCTGCCGCCCATACCCTAACTACAGATGCATCAGACTACGCATGGGGGGGCTCATCTGGCAGGGAAGTGCATTCAGGGCAAATGGAGCCCAAATCAAATGCACGTTCATATCAATCAAAAAGAAATGCTAGCTGTACAGAATGCACTGATAGCCTTCAAGGACTACCTTCATCCAGAACAATTACTGATAAAGACGGACAACACCACAGTTGTGGTACATAAGCAGGGGGGTACACATACCTACCCCTCTGCAGACTAGCCATGGCATTGTGGAACACGGCCTTGAGCTACCAAGTACAACTACAAGCTCAATTCCTGCCAGGAATGCAGAATGTTCTGGCAGACAAACTAATCAGAAATCTCATGGACCCACGCAAATGGAAACTGGAACCATTTTCACCATGACACGCAAATGGGGGAACCCAGGCATAGATCTTTTTGCCTCACCCCAGAACTACCAGTTGGACAAATTTTGCACAAGAACTCATCACAAAAAAGCCTGGAAAGTGGATGCTCTGTCCTTCAGCTGGAAAAACCTGTCAGTCTATGCCTTTCCCCTCTGCCTCCGCTCTCCAGAGTTCTACTAAAAGTCAAACAGGACAAACCAAAAATGATTTTGATTGCTCCAGACTGACCTCGCCACACTGGTACCCACTCCTGTGTAGTGTGCCACACATTTCACCGTGGCACCTGCCTCAGACACCTTCCTTTACTGTCTCAGCAGGAGAACCAAATTCTGCACCCTCCGCTCCAAACATTAAGTCTTGCAGCGTGGCTAATCACTTAAATTCCCCTTCGCATCCCTCAGCAAACCTGTGATGGATGTCATTTTGTAAGCGAGAAGACCAAGTACTAGAAAATCTTATGCTGACAAATGGAAAAGATTTTGTGCCTGGAATCCATCTCAAGGGATGAGCACAGCTGTGCCTAATTTACCTCAGATTTTGCAATACTTAACCGAGATGCTAAACAAGGGCCTGTCTTTTTCTTCCATAAAAATCCATGCCTCAGCCATTTCAGCTCATTACAATACAGAACCCCCCCTTCTCTCATCCTCTTCTAAAGCAGTATCTCAGAGGTGCCAAAAACTTTAGACCACCCAGGAGAGCTCTAACCCCTGCCTGGGACCTTAACTTAGTATTGGAGAAACTCACTCTACCTCCTTTTGAGCCAGCTGCTACTGCAAACTTAAAATTTATTTCCTGGAAAACAAGCCTTCCTTTTAGCAATCACTTCAGCTAGAAGGATATCTGAATTACAGGCCCTTATGGTAGTGGAGCCTTTCATCATCTTTCATGCGGGCGGACAGGGTGTCGCTCAGGACCAATCCATCATTCATGCCCAAGGTGGTATCGTGTGTGGCTCTTAATCAGTCCATTCATTTACCAACTTTCTTTCCCAATCCACAGAACAAGGGGGAGCGGATTCTGCATTCATTGGATGTACACAGACAACTTGTGTTCTACTTGGACAGGACTAAATCTCGAAGAAAATCTGAACTGCTGGTAGCATTTGCTGCAGGGGCAGAGGGGAAGGCTATTTCAACGCAAACCATTTCTAAATGGATAAGCCATTGTATTCATTTCTGTTATAAGCACCATGGAAAACCTATCCCCCAGGGGATCAGATCTCATTCCACCAGGGCGGCATCTACTTCAACAGCCTTTCTCAAAGGTGTTCCTACCAGGGATATTCTTGAAGCCGCTACCTGGAGTTCAGTTCATACTTTCACCAAGCATTATCATTTACCAATTTTATCTAAATCCTGAGCTGGCTTTGCCACTGCTTTTTTGAAGGGCCTTATAGCTGGTCCTAATACTGTATAAATCCATCCTCCCAACCATAGCTTTGGGAATCTACCCAAATGTAATGACTGCAACAGTGAAACACGAACATAGTACAGTTGTGTACACTTAACATAAATGTAGATGTTCGAGTGTATTCACTGTTGCAGTCCTGGATGTTCATCATGTTACACTGCTGCAGTCGTTACGCTTGGGTTATCCTGCTGTCAGGCGGTTCCCCAGTCGGCCTGAGTTCCAAAGTCTTGGTCTGGTGTCTGTTGCTGTTGCCTCCTCCCTGACGTCTGTGCGACAGGGGTATATACGATGCAGCCAATGCCATTTTCTTCAGTCTTTCTTGCCGCGCGGTGCCCGAAGCAAAATCAGTTCGCAAGTGCCGGTCGGCTGTCTCCTGAGATTTTCATTCCGAATCCAGAACCGAAGTCTTCTACAAAGCTAAGTACCCCGTTGGGGAAACTTTTTCTTGCCTCAGACCAATGTCAGTAAAAGTTAATAACTGTATTTCTTGTGGGAAGCAAATACCTCATAAGGATTTCCATTCCTGTTGTATCCCATGCCTAGGCCCAGACCACGATGTCGGTTTTGTGCTAGGTTTAACAAGTGCACTATTAAATGTCGGTTTGATTTTGCCCGACATTATTTTGGTAGAAAATTCAATTATACCATGCCGTCGGAACTTCTGACGACCGGATTACACAAAAAACGTAAAGAGAAGGATAGGCATCCGAGGCCCACAACTGATGACGAAGCCTCTTCTAGGCCAGTCGCCGGTGCTCCGGTTTTCAGCTAGGTGCCTTCGCAGCCCTGGATGACTGCTTCTGTAGAACCACAGGCCACCTCTGACTCCCACGTGGAGATGGCTGGGCCTTCGGATGCACAAGTTATTCAGCCTACTGAGACTAACCTTTCAGAGGGATCCGGAGTAGCTGAGCAACCCACAGCTTCAGAGGGTGTCTTCAGACCTGCTCAGTTAAGCATTAAACCCTCAGCTAAGTCTAAGCCTCCTTTAAAACCAAAGAAACAAATACAGCATTCTCCAGGACAGGCCTCCATACCGAAGAAACAAATGCTCAAAATGGCCGAAGACCTAATCACTCTGATCAGGGGGTCCTGGGGTTGCTACCTTTTCAAATGGCCATAGTGGGACATTTTCGGGACATCAGATTTTACAGGCCGACACAAACCCACGGTCAGTACAAAGGATAGAACTTTCCTTTTTTGCCTAAATATAAGCTTATTCTTATAGCAGTTTAGTTGCTTATCCTGTTTCTTGTAACATGTAGGTATTTTAGTTACAGAAATAACTAGTTTATGCAAATATTACATTACATATGGGACATAATTATGTCCTACAATCTCAGGACATTTGCCATTTTTAATATTTTTGGTCAGGACACAACTGCCCAAAGAGGGACTGTCCCTCGCAAAGTGGGACAGGTGGTAACCCTAGGGGGTCCCATCCCCCTCCTGATAAAAGGCCTAGACAGGATGCAGACTATGACTCATCCGACCAGGTGTCCATCTCTCTTCTGATTCATCCTCAGACCTAGGATACTCTTTACCCCCTTATGAGGATCTGATGCTGAGGAGTCAGTTCCATCAGCCTCACAGCTTGAGGACTACACCTTTGGGGAAACTCTACATACCATGAGGGAGCATTTCCACTAGGAAGGCCAGGATTACTCAGAATCCAAGAAAAGGCTCAGAGACTTCCTTTTATTACCTCAATACAGACCCCTTGCTATTCCACCAGTGTTAGATATTGTGGATGATGTGTATACTGAATCCAGCTTAAATCCTGATTCCTTACCTCCAGCCCCTGTTAAACCTGACTGATACTACAGAGTCCTTGACTCACATACATTTCTGTATAAAAGCCCTGTAGCTGACCCTGAAACTATTTCTCAGGGACCCAAAGGAGTTAAGGCCTCATCAGCCAAGAATCCAGTTCCCTCTGACAGAGATTCCAGAGCATTAGACAGATGGGGAAGTAAAGTATATACATCTGCAACTTTAGCAATGAGAGCCTTAAATTGCCAGTTTCACATGCTAAAATATCAGCAATTTTTACTGTCTCAGTTAAAACAAAAAATGCTTCCAGAATCAGATCCTCCTAATTTTAAAGAAATGCAGGATTTATTGGATGCAGATGAACAAGTGGGAAAGCATGCTTTGCAATGTGGTTTTGATTTTCTAGAGGCCTCCTGCAGAGCAGCAGTTACAGGCTCTGTCAGAAGACATGCTTGGTTAAAAGAACATATGTTACCAGACCATATTGGATGCACCTTTGCAGCAGGATGTGTTATTTGGAGTTAAGGCAGAAGAGGTATTAAAGAAAATGGAGGATAATGCAAAATCTATGCAAACGATGAAGGATTTCTTACAGGTTCAGCTTCCTAGATTTATCAGAAACTGGCCAACTAAGAATTGGTCCTTTCCAATTGCAGACAGACCTCAAAGGGGAAGATACAGACGTCCAAGAGGTAGAGGTCAAACACAAGGTCCTTACAGGCCTCGACAGTGGGTTGCATCAGGCCAGAAAGAAAGAGAAGACAGGCCCCAACCATATAAAAAGCAGCTCCAATGACGTCCCACTACAGCTGCCAAGCAAATCCCTCTTGGCAGCCCCCTTGGGAGGAAAACTGACACTCTTCATCCACAATTGGCAAATGATCACCAAAGACAAATGGGTTCTCAACATTGTATTTCAAGGTTACAGGTTCCAATTTCACACTCTGCCAAGGTTAAAAGGAATGCCAAATATGACACCAAATCAATGGGCAGAGGCTCAAAAATAAATTACAGCACTCCTGGATATGAGAGCTATTCAAAAGGTACCATCACAGGAACAAGGACAAGGGTTTTATTCAAGACTGTTAAGGACAAAGCTTGGAGGCCCATTCTGGATCTTTCATCTCTAAACACTTACCCGGTTGTTCCGAAATTCAAAATGTTGACACTACAGCAGCTTCTTCCCATGCTGGGCAAGAAAGCTTGGCTTGTGACTTTGGACCTCAAGGAGGCATACCTGCATGTCCCTATCAGATAAAACTGCAGAAGATACCTCAGATTCATAGCTGGTTCAATGCACTACCAATTCTCTGCACTGCCCTTTGGCTTATCTACTGCACCCAGGGTTTTCACAAAGTGCCTGGCACCAGTAATTGCATTTTGCAGACAGAAGGGAATTCAAATTTATCCGTACCTGGACGACTGCCTGATTCAAGCAGAGAGCAAGGACATTCTTCTAAAGTAACTGGCGTTCGTAAAAAAGTTAAGTTGCCTGGGGTACACAGTAAACGAAAAGAACTCAAAACTAGAGATTATATTCCTGGGTGCCAGCTTGAACACAACGGCCCAGATGGCTTATCTCATGCCAGACAAGCAAGGACAACTGACTCAGTACTTTGAATTGATGGCAACAAAGACCCAACTTCCTGCAAGAAAAATTCTGCAGGCCTTGGGTTACATGGCATCCTGCATACTACTAATTCCATATGCCAGACTGCATATGAGGAAACTACAATGGTACCTAAAGAATGTATGGTCTCAACACTGTCAAAGTTTGGAAACAGTTATACCACTAATCCCTTGCCTTCAACAGGAGTTTCAATGGGTGGGCTCAAGCTTGTCACCTCAACAAGGGACAGCCTTTTACACAATCCACAGCCAGGCAAACACTGACAATAGATGCATCGAATTACGCCTGGGGAGCACACATGACAGGCAAATGTGTTCAGGGCACGTGGCCCGCAGAACAAAGGCATCTTCACATCAATCAGAAAGAGATGCTAGCTGTACAAAATGCCCTTGTAGCTTTCATGGACCTGCTGCATCCAGGACAACTACTGCTAAAGACAGACAACACCACAGTTATGTGGTACATAAACAAGCAAGGGGGCACTCACTCCTACCCCCTATGCAGACAAGCCATGACCTTGTGGAACACGGCTATAAACCTTCAAGTTCATCTGCAAGCACAATTCCTGCGAGGAGAGAAAAACACACTGGCAGACGACTTAAGCAGAAACATCATGGATCCCCACGAATGGGAATTGAATTCACAAATATTCAGAATGATAACACAGAAATGGTGGAGCCTGGACATAGATCTGTTTGCATCCCCAGTAAACTGCCAGCTACAAAAATTCTGCACAAGGAGTTACCGTCTGCAAGCATGGAAAGTGGATGCCCTCTAATTCAGCTGGGAGAACCTACAAGTATACGCTTTCCCACCACTACCTCTCCTGCCAAAGGTACTCATAAAAGCCAGGCAAGAAGAGCCAAAGATGATCCTGATTGCACCAGACTGGCCACGGCAGCACTGGTACCCAATCTTAAGGAGCTTAATACAAGAACCACCCTGGATTTTGCCTCAAATCCCACATCTGCTGACTCAGCATAACAATCAAATACTACACAGCCTGCTAAAGACCTTAAACCTAGCTGCATGGAAGATTCCTTAGTCAAGCAAGCAATGCCTGTTTCCAAAGCTGTTATGGATGTCATTCTGGATGCCAGAAGGCCTAGTACCAGGAAAGCCTATTCGGATAAATGGAAGAGATTCTGTGCCTGGAACCAAGCTCACAGCCTTGACCCTCTTGTCCCAAACATTCCTCAGATACTACAATACTAACTGAGATGCTGGACAAAGGCCTCTCCTTCTCATCCATCAAGATCCATGCCTCTGCCATCTCTGCTCATTACAACACGGATCCACCAATTTTCTTTAATCCTCTGTTAAAACAGTACCTCAGAGGGGCTAAAAACATAAGACCGCCCTGTAGAGCACCTACTCCAACTTGGGACCTCAACTTTGTTTTGGAAAAACTAACTTTACCTCCTTTTGAGCCAGCTAACACAGCAGAATTAAAATATATCTCTTGGAAAACTGCTCTGCTCCTGGCAATTACATCAGCACAAAGAGTTTCAGAATTACAGCCACTAATGGCAGTGGAACCTTTCCTCATTTTCCACCAGGACAGGGTGTCTTTAAGAACTTAACCCTACATTTATGCTAAAGGTGGTATCCAATGTGGCTCTAAACCAAACTATTCACCTGCCAACTTTTTATCCTAAACCACAGAATGAAGGGGGGAGACTACTGCATTCTTTGGACATTCACAGGCAGTTACGCTTCTACTTGGACAAAACCAAAGCTTTCAGAAAATCTGAGCAATTATTGGTAGCATATGCTGCAGGAGCACAGGGAAAAGCCATTTCAAAACAGACTATTTCAAAATGGATAGGACATTGTATATGTTTCTGCTACACATACCATGGAAAACCTGTACCTAGCAGCATTAGATCTCACTCCACCAGGGCAACAGCCACTTCAACTGCCTAACTCAGGGGAGAACCTACCAAGGATATTTTGGAAGCAGCAACTTGGAGTTCTGTACATACCTTCACCAAGCATTACCATCTGCCTCTATACTCTAAATCCAGAGCTGGCTTGCCACTGCAGTGCTGCAGGGCCTTATAGCCACCCCTAATGCCGTATAGAACCAGCCACCCTACCTCAGCTTTGGGATTCTACCCAAGTGTAATGACTGCAGCAGTGTAACACGATGAACATAGTACAGTTTTGTACCTACCATAAATGTAGATGTTTGAGTGTATACACTGCTGCAGTCCAGGTTACCCTCCCTCCTTCCCCTCTTATTGTCTGGTACGTACCTATGTCTTCTACCCTTTACTACCTATGGGGAGTATTTGCTGGTAACTGAAAGTTGTTTTTTGCTTTTCTTATGTATGTTTTATTAGCAATTGGAATTGCCGACCTATTTAGAGGCACCTGAAATCCGGGGCAAGAAAAACTGAAGAAAATGGCGTTGGCTGCATCTTGTATATCCCTGTCACACTGACGTCAGGGAGCAGGTGACAGCAACCGATGCCAAACCAAGACTTTTGAACTCAGGCCGACTGGGGAACCGCCTGACGGCAGGATAACCCAAGTGTAATGACTGCAGCAGTGTATACACTCAAACATCTACATTTTACATTTATGGTAGGTACAAAACTGTACTTTACCCTTCCTCCAGCCCCCTGTTTTTCTCTGACTATACCTCTACTTTCTTTTACTATGCTCAAAAGTCTTTGTTGTATTTGCTTTTGTTTGAAGGTATATTTTTGTGTTTTAATTATATATATTTTGCTCCCCATTTGGGGGACTCCTGACATCTGGGGCAAGAAAAACTGATGTAATGGTGTCTGCTGCATGTTTTATACCCTTGACGACCTGACGTCATGGGAGAAGGGACAGCAACCGACGCAGGTCCCAAGACTTTGTTAATCAGGCTGACTGAGGGCAACCTGCCAGCAGATTACCCAAATGTAATGACTTCAACAGTGAATACACTCTAACATCTACATTTATGGTAAGTGTACACAACTGTACTTTTTCACTGCTTTGTTACAGTTGTGTGGAAAAATAGAAACACATTTCACATCTATTCTTTGTTTTTTTCACTGATTTAATATATATATATATATATATATATATATATATATATATATACACACACACACACACACATATATTTTTATATATATACACACACACACACACACACACACACACATATATATATATATATATATATATATATATATATATATATATACACACACACACACACACACACACACACACACACACACACACACACACACACATATATATATATATATATATATATATATATACACACACACACACACACATATATATATATATATATATATATATATATATATATATATATATATATATATATATATATATATATATATATATATTTTTTTTTTTTTGAGATAAAAAGTTAATTCAGATGGGCTAACTTGTTTGGTATAGTCACCTGTACCCAAGTTCTTGGCTGTAAATTTTCTAGTCGTAGCAAGGAGCCAAAATGTGTGTGTGTGTGTGTGTGTGTGTGTGTGTGTGTGTGTGTGTGTGTGTGTGTGTGTGTGTGTGTGTGTGTGTGTGTGTGTGTGTGTGTGTGTGTGTGTGTGGGGTTAGTTTGTAAGACCTTTGGAAAGAGTGGTGGTGGTGGTGTTGTGTCTTTTGGCTTTTCCTGGTTAGGGGTCGCCACAGCGGAACTCCGGTTCACTAATGATTGGCAGTAGATTTTTGCGTGCCGAGTTGCCGGCCCCGACGCACAACCTTCAGTGAAGGTACGCCCATTCGCGCATGTCTCCACACAGAAGACGTTCTAGCTGAGAATCGAACAACATCTTACTGTGAGGCGACAACGCTACCACAGCAGCACCACCAGAATTGCAAAGCAAGCAGCTCCTGTGGTGGGAGCAGACTTTTAATTCTTAAAGTTCTACCTGCTCCTCTAATCTGCATCACCAGATGTGCAGCTGAGTGGAAGATTGCTGGGGTTTGAAAGTAGTTTGATGAATAATTTCTTCCTTTGCCATCTGAGAGGTACTTGTCATCTTAGCAGTTTGTTGCTTATGTTTGTATGCCCATTCGTCATTTGAACAGTTAGTGTACCTTTCTGAACAGTGCCTTTTTCCCCTGCAGAAGTGTCTTTCAGCTTCCACTGTCATAGGTCAGAATGTCCTGATGGGTTGTGGTTTGCTGCTGGACCTCTACAGATAATAGGAAAACACAAGGTTGAGTTGAGCTGTATAAAGAAATTGAGAAGCAGATAATTAAAACTCTGGGTGCACAACTGTTATAGTAGTGTTATGTGAACTTTCAGCTCAGTTTGTGAAGAAGTATAAACAGTGTTAATAACCATTTTGTCTGTGTTCATAAATTGGTCTTTCACAACCAGCAAAGTGCGGTACACATATGCATAAAGTATGGTAACACTCCATTTTTTTGTAATAACCAGAAAATTAATTTGTGATCTGGTGTTATGTGGAACTACATGTCCTTCATAGCACCTTCACTTGACATATTTGCTGATGATGGCAAGCGTTTTTTGCTTAGTTGGTTATTTTTATATTTGTGCTCTCCACTCCACAGGAATGCAGTATGGATGTGTTGCTAATAATGGAACTAGCTGTGCACCAACTCCCTTGTCATCAAGTTCAGATGATGAGGACGAGGAGGAGGAAGAAGCAGGTCTGCCTTAGATTTTTCAGATTTCCCTCACTACTCGTACCTGTAGTTTCCCTAGTCAGCCATTTTATCCATTTTCCCATTGCTTTATAATTTTCTAGCATTCTTGTTATTCATTCCATGTTCAAAATTGTTCCACTAATAAGATGTGTATGTATAGCAAGTAGAATAAGCATTTGCATTCATTCCACTGACTCTAAGAGCCCATCTAGTTGGCTGTCAAGTGTTCTGCTTATGCAGATAATGTGTAAACAGAATATCTGCAAACTGAAAAAAAAAACATTTACGAAAATGCTTGGAGTCCTTTGTAAATGAAAATGTAGATTAGCTCTGCATGCATTATTTTTAAAGTATTTTTTCCTCCTTTCATAGTATTTATGGAAATGTCAAATTGTTCAGACATGTTTCCAAGTGGGTGTATATGAATTAACTTCATGTTGCATTCATAAAATATGATTTTATATGTTTTATTTATTTAATATTTGTTACCAGGGGAGTCCGATATTTGTAGTGTTTTATGAATTATTTGTTGTTTATGCTGCATTTGTGGGATAGGATTTGTATTAATCCTTTTGAAACTGCTTTTGCTAAATTTAAAAGTTTTTAATGTCTAGATGACCAAGTTGCTTGCAGCATAAGTTTTCATACACTATCACAGTTTAACTCTTCCAAACCACAGAAAAGTCTTTCAGCATCCTCTAGATATCAGAATAGTGCTTTGAGCTTTTTCGTACCGAATATGCATATACTATGCTTGAAAGCATATGTGCACATATTTTAAATATTTGGTGTATTGCAGTGTTTTTTCTACTACTGATTTTGCAGTAAATTAATATGATTAGGTTGACATGCATGTTATCTTGGTGTTGTGTGTCATTATCCACAAAAGTAAAGAATACCTGTATGGGTCAGGTAGTACCTTCTGTGGTGGCTGCAAGCTGACCACAGTCTGGACCAGCAATTCCACCTGCCTAGCAAACTTCTCCGTCAGCTGTCTGAATACCTTGATCTGTGGGACAGAAAGGTTTTATGCAGGGTCTGCTCTGAGTCTCCAGATTATCATTCACAGTGTGCAGCTTACCAGGTACTGCCATACAATACAGTATGTACCTCACTGAGCACTGGGGCAGTCTCCTAAAGACTCTGAGAAAGCTTTTGAGTCTGCTCTTCATTAACAGACTAAGAAGGAACTGTTCTAGAATCTGGAGAATTCTATCTATGGCAAAACTCCTGGAGGTAAAGGTGATGCGACTTCCAGATTGATGCACCTTTTATTGTGCATTTCGGGAGTTAAATGAAAACTGGTGGAAAGGTGTGGTAATCTGTGTATTGTAAAGAAAACCGGTACTGTAGTATAGGAAATTTATGACTTTGCTAGGAGAGTGTGTGTTGGGATGGGGGGGGGGCTTGGATTTGCCAGATCTAATTTTGCATTTCTTGGCAATAATATGCAGGCAACCAGCAAACTTTGCTCTTGATGGTGTGGTGAAGATGGTGAAATTTTTGTTGGCAAGGATAAAATGGGAAATGAGTGAGAGGCTTTTGGGTTTTTTAGTGAGAAGGGCAACTCTGTGTTTAGGGGAGTTTGCAGATTAATGTTGCTTTGGGGGTAGAACTGTCTTAAGAGGTCTCTGAAAGCTGTTGCGAGGGTGAGATTATGGTTGAAGGAATAAAATGTAGGGCAATCCCATTCCTTCAGATAAGAGAGAGAGAGTGATTGGGGGATCGTAGAGAAGTAGGGCAGGGGGTTTTGAAGTTGGACATATTGTGCATATGAAGGCATTATCTCCCTCATTTCTAACACAGTTGAAGTTTTGGCTGACCAGTAGTATTTTTGGAGTTATCTGTAAGTGATCACTGAGAGACCGGAATGGTGTAAGGATTCCAGGAGGTGAAATTGTGTAATTGGGCAATCCTTGGAGGAGGAATGTCATGTGTGGTCCTATTGACTTGCAGAACTTTAGTGGAAATGGGGAAGAGGAAACCTTTTGTGGAAGAGGTAAATTAAAACTGAGCAAGAGAGCTTGAGAGGGGATTATAATATTGTTGAATGAAGCAGGTGGACAAGGATGTAGAAGTAATAGTGAGCAAGAGAATAAGATGGTGCTGAAGTGGTGCAATATGCCAGAGAAATGAAAGGAATAGTTTTATGTGGTGGATATGTAAGGACTCAGATGCTAGTCTGGCTGTTGAAGTTTGACTTGCGAGTGGAGAATTGACAGGTTTAGGTCAGAAGGAATCTATTAACATATGGAGTGTATAGAAAAGTGTGGGTGGGTTAATGCACTGCCATAGGGCAAGTCTGAATTGTGGCTCAAAGAAAATAGCTGAATGCTAGACTGAGGAAAAAAGGAGAGGTAAGGGTTAGTATAGGTTGGTGAAGATACTTTAATTTGAGAGACGTTGTGTAGGCAACAGCATGTTGTATATGGTGTAGTTATAGGGCTAGTTAAGATGGTGTGAAACCGTCTTGGTAGCAGGTTAGAGAGCATGGAATGGATGGCACATGTTGAACTTATTAGGGCTTTGTTGTTGGCATACCAGCAGGAAGGGTGATGTAGCTTTTTCACTGGTGGTAGTTGAAGAGTTGTGTTCTCAATGAAGATGAAAATGTCAGCATGGGTTATAGCAGTTAAGGTTCTTTGTTCCTTGAAGGTCATAAGCTTCTCAGTTAAACCCAAGAGCATCATAAATATATTCATTGAGAGTTATTTGGCAATTTAGCCTAATCATGCATAAAAACAGTACAAAATGGTTAATATTTTAAATATACTGTATTTACAAAACTGACATATGCTGAAAGCAGTCAGAGTCACTCTACTCTATATAAACCATGACTTAAAAGAAGCAGAAACAGAGGACTCCTTCAGATGGTAAAAGATGAAAAAAAGCTTGTGAGGTGTTGCAATGTTAATTCTTGCTGAAGTATGTGAGAAATACCTGTGGCAACTGCACGACCAGGTACTTCATATAGGTATTATCAGATGTTCTAAAGATGTGTGGACACCTTACAGTGTAATCAAAGAATGTCTTAAGTAGCATATCATAGTGAACACAAGTGTTCCTCATACTATTCAGTACTGTAGTCATGATCAATGGGATATCCTGTCTGCTTGTACCTTCTACCAATGGATATGGTTGACTCCCTTCCAGTACATTGCAAGGACATTTTATTTTTATTTATTTTACATTTACCGGGTTAGTCTAACTGGATATATGTCCATTTTCAGTAGAGGCCCGGGGAGATGAGCTCCAAGACCTGATAAAATACAAATACAATTACAAACACCAACACCAAAAAGCAAAATTTGTAATAAAAAATAGCAAATATAATAAAATTTAATAAAAATAATCAAGCAATGGTTACATGTGTTGTAAAGCATTGAGGTTAGCACAGGGTGTGGAAAGAGGACAAGAGTCCTAAATAGCGCAAATAGAAAGGTACAGGGACATCGTACAGGTAGTCTATAGTAGAGAAAGGAAGTTAGTTGTGTAGTGATGTTACTAAGAATTTACTTGGGAAAAAAAAGTATGTAAAGAGGAGTGAAATGGTGTAAAATAGGGAGACATGAGAAAAATATAAGAAGGAAGAAAGATGTAGCTGTTCAGTGATATAAGAGCAATGTTGGCCAACACAATGTTTAGATCTTTCTTGCTGCACAGTTTGGTATGGTTGCATGATTTTGGCATTGTCAGCCTAATTCCAGAGGACTGCTAAGTATCCCATTTGGGAAAGTTTTTTTTTTTTTTTTGTTTTTGTTGCTATAATAGTTTCCTCATGTCTGATACTGTGTCAGAGCCAGAAGTTTTTGTTAAAGTAAATAACCATGTTGACTATAGGAAGCTAATCCCCCCCCCCCCAATTCTGCTGTCTTTTTTTTTTTTTTTTCCCTTTAACCCAGATCACAATATGGAAACCTAACAACAGTACCCTCAAGGTGAAGCGAGGACAATCAAGGGAAAAGATAAAGCGCTCTGAGTTTGTAACTGAAAAAGAAGGCATATGTCAGGTTACACACTGTGATACCAGCCAAGACCCCAGGAACCTGTTTCCTAAGCACAAGCATTCTGAGAAACCTCACTGGAACAAGCAACAGGATTCCTAAGACAATAAAGCCAATGCCATTAGATGTTCTTCGTCTTCCATTGCTGCAGTCCTGACTATTGGGTATAGTCCGCGTCCAGTCCCGTATACCACAGAGAGAAGCTGGTGCGCGCCGGGTCATGGCGCAGTAGACGCCAGTATGTACGCCAGGGTATCACGCGCATACCCGACGTCATATGGTCTCTTTTTTTTTTGCCGCGCGGTCGCAGCGCAGACTTGGCGAGTGCAGGTTACGCTTCGGAGATATTTCCCCGAAACAGTTAAAGGGCAGAGTTGGTTTTGGCTTTGGTTTGAACATTTTTTTTGGTTTTTTCTTGCCTCAGTATTTAACGGATGCCGAAAAAAGGTGCAACTGGCTATTAGTATAGTAGATAACGTATTCGATTATCATACACAGGTTTACTCTTGTTTAGGCCTTGTTGTTACGTTGTTGGTTTGCTTTTTGCTCGATGCTAGCACGACTATTAAGAGGAGGATGTTGTGCAGGGTTAGTGTTTGAGGCTGCTGTATATATTATATGCCTGATGCCATCCCTATTCATTCAAGATGCTCGCAAGGACAAACCATGAAGCTTAGGTTGATGAACCGGCAGTCCCGGATCGATTGTTCTTAGAAGGCTCAGTGGTTCCGCCAGAGGTTTTGCCAGGAGAGTCAGGGAGTTTCAGCAGAGTCTAAGGTTACACAGGCAGTGCCTCTCAGGAGGTAGGCCAGGCTGAGGGGCCTTCAGGTGGCTGTTGTCCTCTCTTCAGGTCCCTGAAGGTAGTTTCCTTGCTCTAGTTAGGCTTTTTTCTTTAGGAGGTGTTTAGAGGTAGGCCAAGTTCAGCTTGTGGCCAGGTTCTAGCTCTTCTCGCTTAAACATATGTAAAATTTGCAGACTAAGGGGATTAAGATTTCTATGCTATGCCTGATACAGGCCTTCCTTTGCTAGTGAGTTTGGGGAAGGTGATGAGTTTTTCAGCTAGTTCACAGGAGTCAGGAAGACTCTCAGTGAGTTTCCTAATTATTCGACATTAGATGATTATGATGATTCCTGATTGGCCCTCTTGACCCTCCTGAGGGTTTCCTTACAGCTTCTCCTCATCCCAGGAGAATCACACCATGAGGGGAACTCTTTAATCAGGAAAAGGCAAGGAATTTTTGTTTTAGGAAAGACAGGGCCCTTAGCTTAGCTAGCCAAAGTTCCTAGTGTGGTGGATGTGTTGGCTCTGAACTTTGTGGAGGCTTCCTTCCTGTTGGGTTTTTAACTCCACTCCCTCCTGGGTGTGATAGGTCATATAGGATTGTAATTATAGGTAGTAGGACCCAGAAAGAGCTTCCTGCGGACAGAAAAGGCTTCTCAGGAAACTACTTCTGTGGTTTGCACCCTTGTTAAAAGATGCAAAGGGAACGACCCAAAAAGAAAGAAAAGAGGAATAGGTGGGGAAAGAAATGTATACTTCTTCCACTCTAGCCATGAGAGCATAATTGATCAAATTTGAATTGTTCACAAATGAAAAAAATCTAATCAATTTGGCGGAAGGTATTGAGGTAAAAGAAAGTTGATATTGAGCTGGAAGGTCATGGAGTGCCGGCCTTGCAGGGCTGAGTTCATACTTGCCTCTCGAGGGGTGAGCATTCTTGGTTTGTTCTTTGATGCTGGCTCCTCTATTAGTGTTGGCTAATTTAGCTGCTGTCTTTCAGACAAGGATTTTGAAGGAGCTTATGTTAGTCTTTGCGTTGCACATACCTTTTGGATTTTTTGTTTAATGGAGGACGTAGATGTTGTTTTGCAGAGAAAATGGGATTTAAAGAGAAGCAAAGACGGTTAGGAAGAGTTCTCAGCTTGCTAGACGGTTTTAGATTTTTCAAGTGCTTAGTAGAAATTGGCCTGGGGTAGGTTGACATATCCTGGGGCAGGGTCCAGGGTTCTGGGGCCTAGGGGGCCAGGGGTAGGTGTCAGCCTTCTGTGGGCCTAGCACAGGGTCTGACTCTGCTAGTCAGGGAGACCACCTGCTCAGACTTCTTCCAGTGACTTCCAGGTCAGCTGCCTTTGGACTCCACCTGGTCTCTTTCAAAGAAGAAGACTGTTTAATTACTCGCCCTTTGGGAGTGTTGGGATCCAGACTGTTACAGATGGGGGAACATTGAATGTTCAAGACTCATTTATCCATATTATTTCATCTCATTCAGTTGATAGGCTCACACACAAGTTTCCTTTCAAAGATGCCCCTTTCAAAGCTTCCACAAAGAAAAGAGGCAGTAAACAAGCATTAGGTTTTATCAGCTCTGGCCCTATACCAAGAAGGGCTTCCTAGGAGACCAACTTACTCAGTTAGGGGCCTAGGTTGGATCCCTGGACATTCTAGTTCAAAATGAGTTATCTATCCCAATTTACCTCATCAAATCCTCACCTCAAGGTAACTATCTTACATTCAAGCAAGCTACCTCACTGCTACTACACTGCCAGGTCTCAGGGAAGCACTCATGGATGTGCGGAGATTTTGGCCATCGCTCAAGCTGCATTGCCTTCATGGCAGATCCAGGCTAGGTTGTTCGAAGCATTGTCTATGGCAGTTCTCTGCATTGCCCTTTCCCATGAAGCTGTTGCTACTTTACGAAAGCAAAGCGCTCAATTCTGGCTCAAGAAAAGGAAGACCTTCTATAGCTCCTAATCTGCTCATAGCAATTCAAAGATGGAAGACCTATTCTGTGAACTTAAATAAAGTCCAGTGTAAGGAAGATCAGCCAGCATCTGAATATGTCATAACTGTGTCTGTGCCCCTATGGTCTTTTGTGATGTGACAAACAGTCCAGTCTACAGGTGTCCAGGACGGACAAGATTTCATCAGTGAGACTGATCAACCATCTTATCCTTTTCAACCATCCCTTCATGGCATCTTCCACTCTGGCCCTTCATTTCCATCAACTATCAGGGGTTCCCTAATGGAATTCAAAATATGGGTCCTGCAATGGACTTCAGAAATGTCTGTCATTCATTCTGGTGCTGGACAATGCCAAACTGCATAAGGGCTCAGCTCATCGTATACATCTGTCAATTCCAGGAATGTCGCCAGAGTGGAAGGGACTTGTGGTGTAAATCTATATGCCTCGCTTTTGCTTGGGGAGTTGGACTGGGCTCCGACGTGGATACAGGACAAGCGGCCTGCCAGACTGGCCAGAGGAATAATAACATGTTTACAAGTGGAGAAGTCACAGGAGCATTGCTGGCTTTTCATAAGGAGATGTTAGCAGGGCAGGTGACAGCTGGGTTAGTTTCAACAAGCAGGTACATATTCCAGGTGAAGCAAGGACAGAGCAGGACACCTCTTATGCAGGCAGGCACACATTTTATGGGAGACCCATCTAAGCTTGATTTCAACAGACAACTGTAAGGTCATGCAAGCAGGCAACAAGACTGGGGGAGAGCATGTGTTAACTCTACAAATCATGGCATCCCTTTCGCAGAGAAACTACAGATCCTTTTCAGACAGACTCGTGTCATGGGAACCCAGGACATAGATCTGTTCGCTCCTATGTAAGACATGAATAGCAGACAATATTGGCTAAACCACTTTCGTCCCACACAGCTCATGTATTTCACCACACCAGCTGCCAAAGTATTGCACAAAGGGTGCCTGATCACAGCGTGGAAAACTTCCTAAGGTACTATTAAAAGGTCAAACTTCACAGGGGCTGGCGACACCAAGATAGCCTCTTCTGGCCTCGCTTTCAGTTGTGCCACAACTAAGACAGGCCTAAAGAAGCTCTGATGGCCTCTACCTCTGGTCTCATCTGTTATCTCACAAAGGAGTTCCATCTGCTCAATGATCTGTCACCTTCATCCTTCTCTCACTTATATTCTCTGTCTGAAGTCAGCTCTTCTCAACTCGGCGGCCTTTACTTCTCCTCAACAAGTTTTTATTAGAAGACTTAGGCCAAGGAAGGTATGCAGGGCTCAACATTTTTTATTTGGGACAATTGGCGCTATTAGCGTTGAAAAGAGCCAGGTTGAGTGTTCTTCAAGGAATATGGAAGAGTTATGGATTTTTTTGTCTTTAAAGTTTGAGATTCATGCTGGCAGCAATTTCAGCTTTATTTTGGAGTACATCACCTTGTTTTCAAGTTCCTCAATGCCTTTTCTTTATCATGGCTCTTGAAAGAGCCCCAACAGAATTGGACACCCTGCTTGGGATCTCACCTCCTTGAGGAAAAACTTACAATTTGTTTTTTGAAACTCTAACTCCTCAAAGAGTTCACGAGTCTCTTTGGACTGAAATCTTTTCTAAGGAATTTGCACTCTCTGTTCCTTTGTGCACCGCGCACAACTGCTTGGGATGAATTTTTGTAGTGGAAGGGTATCATTGCTGATTTTCCATAAGGATAGGGTGCATGTGGGAATAAGTTGTAGCTTTAAACCAAATTCTATTCATAGGCCTATTTTTTTATGAGGGGTCTAATAAAGCAGGCTAAATGCTGGTTGGGAAAAGACGTTTTTGATTTTATTTATATTTTTAAGCAGGATTAAGGATTTTTATTAGTTTATTAAAGTTGTTTGTTTCTTTTTTTGGCAGTAGTTTGTTTCATTAGATTGCCTAAAAACAAACTATTTCAGGTACCAAAATAAAAGGATTATTTGTTAGCAGTTTCATGTGTTGTTTGTTTCTTTTGCTAGGCCTCATTCAACTAAAGCAGGTGGATTTCAGGTGGATTTCTATGGGGTTGTTTTATTTTATTTTGATCATGCTAAGGAGCTTGTCACTGGTACTTTCTTCTCATTATCATGGCCTTCTTCCACAGTTGTTATCTGGTTCATGGCAAATGTTTTGCATTTTAGAACTACTTATTTGCTTTTTCAGGGCTACTCCCACCTACTCTGCATTTCTATTCTACCTGCACTGCAGGATATTTTTAATGGAAGCTGAAGAACATAGTACAGTTTGTAGCCACCATTTTTTTGATGTTCGAGATACTCTGGTACTATTTCTGATTCTACCACAGCTCCTTTGTAATAGATTTTGTGTGGTTGCACTTGTTAAATTGAAGACCTGTTTATGTTTTACTTGTTGTGTCTACCATACATGTTTTTGCAGGTTTTCTGGGACTTGGTCTTTTTAGGGTCTTCTCTTTCATGCAACCTAATTTGTAGATATGCGATGTAGGGTCATTCGTATCAGTATTTTTTTACCCTGGCGCCAGGTGATTTTTGGTGCCATGACCGACGCCAGCCTCTTACTCTGCATTTGTATACATTGCTGCACATTGTACAGAAACCGGTCTGAGGCTATGCAATGGAATTGTCTTAGTTCACATTTTATGGAGTACAAAAAGATTTTCCTTAGGTCCAGCAGTATCAAGTACTGTGAGGGTCGCCTCTGCGAAAACCTACTCGGAAGACCTCTGGTGTGAGCACTCACATACTTGTCCTCCCAGACCAAAGGCACTGATTCATCGATTGCCAAGAGGTCTTGCCTAGAGCCCTGGCACCTGATGCCTGCATTACTATTATAGCGGGTGAGGGCAGAGGCTCCTCGATACTGGTTTGCAGTGAGATTCTTGGGAACTGAATCAGTGTCTTGGGTTGGGAACTGAATGAAGGTCTTGGTTGCCCACCTGCTTGCCTGCCTGTGAATGAAGGTCTCCAAGGCTATATCCATTGAGTTACTGAGGCCTAAAACACTGAAGTCAAAAGTGGTGCCTGTTTGTCTTGGCCTTGTTTAGAAAGCCCCTTTCTCCACCCAGACTACTTTTCAGCAATTTTCTAACCACCTAGGACTTTGTATTTCCTGAACTCTTAAGTAGTCTGCTTTGAAAATCCCTGAGGTGTTGAGGCTCTTCTAAGAAAACTAACCACCGCTGGACTAGTCGGACACCCAGACTCTTTGTAGGCGGACAAACTGGTTTACATGGGTGAGATGTTCATCATGCTTCAGTGTTGCAGTAGTAACACTTGAGATTTCCTGCATTGGAAGTCCTTGGCTGTGCTGAATACTGAGGATGTTCTTCGTGTTTCACTGTTGCAGCAGTAACACTTGGGTTATCTGCTTGCAGGTAGCCCTCAGTCGGCTCGAATACCAGAGAGTTAGCATTTCTGCGTCTGTTGCTGTCGCTCCAGGACTGACGTCAGGTCGTCGGGGGTATAAAAACAGGCAGCCGATGCCATTACATCAGTCTTTCTTGCTGAGGAGCCTGAAGCAGAAGCAGTTTGCATGAGGGCCGGCCGCTACCTGAATTTTCGTTTCCGAATTTAATCATCCTGAAGTCTTCTAAAGCTAAGTACCCTGTTGGGGATCCCTTTTTCTTGCTCTAACCATCAGAAAGTTAACAGTTGTCCCGCCTGTGGAAAGCAAATACCACACCGAGATTTTCATTCTTACTGCATCACCTATTTAGGCCCAGACCATGACATATCTCGCTGTCGGTTTTGTGCTTTGTTCAACTTCCGAACTATTCCTCATCAGGCCCTTATTGTCACTAAATACTTTCGTTCTCCATCTACATATTATGAAATGGCTTCGGTAAGCCATCAGACTACAGATCTTCTGAAAAAACGTAAGGATAAAGACAGACTGCACAGGTCCAAAACTGCTGGCGATGCTTCCGTTAAGCTAGTCTCCGGTTCGCAGGTACCCAGTGAGGTGCTTTCATAGCCCCTGATGCACACTTCGATGGATTTGCAGGCCCTACTGAGACCCGTTTGGAGTCCGGTATGCCGTGGGATTCTCTTTTGATTACGGAACCTGCGGATGTCTCTACCTTGGATGGGTCCAGAGCCGCTGTGCAGGCACCGGCTTCCGAGGAATTTCTTTGCACTACCGATATTTGACACAAGCCGACTTCTTTCGCATCTTCAGTTCTGTCTAAAACTACCGAGTTTCTAAGGCCAAGAGTACGAGCTACGCCTAAAAAAAATGACAACCCAAACTCAAGCACCTGCTTCCTTGCCACAGCATCAAATGCTTAAAATGGCAGAAGACCCGATTATGCTGATTAGGAGAAGACAGCCTTCCCCTGCTAAGAGGAAAAGAGACCTGTCCCCAGCAGCTTTAATAGACCCACAGTCTGATGAATCTGAGGTTTCTGAATATGAAGACATGTCTTTGTCTGCTTATGAGGATTCAGATGCAGAGGAATCCATTCCCTCTGCTTCACCTCCAGATGATTTTTCTTTTGATGAAACACTAACTACATACTTTGATAGAGCATTTCCACTGGGAATGCCAAGACTATCCTCCATCCAAAAAGAGACTCGAGGATTTTTAGATTTGCCACAACATAGACCTTTAGCAATACCTCCAGTTCTGGATGTTGTGGATGATGTCTTTATGGAATCCAGCCTAACTCCTGATGCTTTGTCCCCTGTTCCTAGGAAACCAGACAGTTACTTCAGAGTTCCAGACTCTCTCAAATTTATTTTCAAAAATCCTACTGCTGACCCAGAGGTCCTCTCCCCGGGGCCCAAAGGTATAAAAGCAACTACAGCTAAGAATCCCACCCCTTCGGACGGGGATTCCAGAGCTTTAGACAGCTGAGGTAAAGTATACACCTCTACAACTCTCACCATTAGGGCATTGAATTGCCAGTTTCACATGCTGAAGTACCAGCAACATATTATGGAACTTATTAAGCGAAGATTAGCTACTTTTATAGACTGTGCAGAAAATAAAGAACTACAAGAGCTTATGCATTCTGCAAGCCAAGTCAGTAAGCATAATTTGCAATGTGGCTTTGATGCCCTAGAAGCGTCTTGCAGGGCAGCAGTCACTGCTTCTGTACTGAGAAGGCATGCTTGGCTTAAGGAGCAGACCTTGCCAGACCATGTCAAATCAAAATTACTAGGAACTCCTTTGAACAAGGACAATCTGTTTGGCACCAAAACAGAAGAGGTTCTAAAAATGATGGAAGAAAAAGCTAAATCTTTGCAGACATTCAAAGATTTCATGCAAATGCAGCCACCTAAATTCAGTAGGCATTCCCCCTCGAAGCATTGGTCCTTTCCAGTCCCCTGTTGGCCACCTCAAACTAGACCCAGGGGAAACGGACAACCCAGACTATAGTCTCTGGGTATGCAGACATCTAAGCAATGGAGTGCCTCCACTTCTAAAACCGGGAGTGCTAAGCCACCCCCTTATGGAAAGCATTCACAAGGACTTCTCAACTCCACTGCTCACCTCTGCCCAGCTGCTCGTGCCTTTAGGAGGAAAACTTGCCCATCAAGCAAAACACTGGACCTCCATCACCAAAGATAGATGGGTCCTCAACATTGTATCCCAGAGGTACAAATTTTACTTCCACTCACTACCAACCCCAAAAGAGTTCCCAGACCTTCCTCCAAACCAGTGGGCAGAGGCACAAAACCAAGTTCCAAACCTTCTCTCCATAAGGGCAGTTAAACCTGTTCCTGCAGAACAGATAGGTCAAGGGTTCTATTCCAGACTTTTCTTGGTACCCAGAAAAAAGGGCACTTGGCGCCCAATCCTAGATCTTTCCATTTTAAACACCTTCCTGGTGGTACCAAAATTCAAAATGCTCACCATTCAGTAGCTTCTTCCTATGCTGTCCTAAGATGCCTGGTTAGCCACCCTAGACCTAAAAGAAGCCTATCTGCACACCCCTCTCAGGGACTCGTTCAGAAAATACCTGCGTTTCAGGGCTGGATCTGTGCACTATTAGTTTTCTGCGCTTCCCTTTGGCTTATCCACAGCACCCAGAGTAGTCACAAAATGCCTGGATCCAGCCATTGCCTATTGCAGACAGAGGAAAATTCAAATTTACCTGTACTTGGACGACTGCCTGATTCAGACAGGAAAAGCTGTTGCAGCACCTGACATTTGTAAAGAACCTTCTAACCTCTCTGGGGTATACTATCAACATAAAGAAATCAAAATTAGTCCCCAGTTAAAAGATTGTATTCCTGGGAGCAAGCTTGGACACAGCATCCCAGATGGCATTCCTTACGTCAGAAAAAGAAGCCTGACAGGCTACTTCACTCAAATGGCCACCAGAACCCAGCTATCTGAAAGGAAAGTCCTGCAGGCCCTAGGGTTCATGGCCTCTTGCATTCTACAAATTCCATATGCCAGACTGCATATGAGGAAACTCCAGTGGTACTTAAGTCTTTGGTGTTAACATTCTCAGGACCTGGAAACTGTCTTACCTATCATACCTTGTCTAAGGATATAGTTTTTTTGGTGGGCAGCAGCATGCAACCACAACAAGGGACTTCCCTTTACTCAATCCCACCAGACCCTGACCACAGACTCCTCAGACTATGCCTGGGGGGCACACATGGATGACAAGTGCATTCAGGGCCACTGGAACCAAAGTCAATTTCATCTGCACATCAACCAGAAAGAGATGCTAGCTGTTCAGCACTCTCTAACAGCTTTTAGATCCCTACTCTCACCGGGACCCCTGCTAATTGAAACAAACAACACTGCAGTTATGTGGTACATCAACAAGTAGGGGGGAACCTACTCTTACCCTCTCTGCAGGTTAGCCATGGCCCTGTGGAACACTGCCTTGGACATGCATGTTCATCTGCAAGCTCAGTTCCTGCCAGGCAAGCAAAATTCACTGGTAGACAACTTAAGCAGAAATCTCCTAGACCCACGCGAGTGACTATTAGATACCAGCACCTTCAGCCTTCTAACCCAGAAATGGGGGACCCCAGAGGTGGACTGCTTTGCCTCCCCCTGCAATCACCAGCTCAGCAAATTCTGCACTAGAGCACCTCACAGCTGGGCCTGGAAAGTGGATGCCCTATCCTTCCAGTGGAAAAACCTCTCAGTCTATGTATCCCCCCCCCGCTCCTTCTATCAAGAATATTACTCAGGATAAGATGGGACAGAACAAGGACAATCCTAATTCCCCTGGACTGGCCACGCCAACACTGGTACACACTACTGTGCAGCCTGTCACCAGTGCCATCCTGGCTTCTACCCTAGTTCCCAACCCTCCTAACTCAGCAGGGGGGGGGCATCTTGCATCCGCAACTGCAAACCCTGAATCTTGCAGCATGGCTTATTCCTTGACACCCCCCCCCCCCCCCCAGTGACCAGCCTAAGCAAGCAGGTACTGGAAGTCATTCTTGAAGCCAGAAGACCCAGTACAAGGAAATCCTATGCTGATAAGTAGAAAAGGTTTTGCTCCTGGATTCAGTCTAAATGAGAGGACACAGCACTGTGCTCCTTACATCTAATCCTGGATTACCTAGCAGATCTACTCCACAGAGGCCTATCCTTCTACTCCATTAAGATTCATGCCTCCGCCATATCGGCTCATTACAACACTGAGCCACCTCTCTTCTCTTACCGTCTCATCATACAGTTCCTGAGAGGGGCAAACAACTTAAGGCCACCAAGGAGAGCACCCACCCCTGCTTGAGACCTTAACTTTGTACTGGTAAAGCTCACGCTCCCTCCCTTTGAGCCTGCAGCGTCAGCAGAGGTAAAATTCCTATCTTGGAAAAACAGCCTTGCTTCTGGCCATCACTTCAGCTAGAAGAGTGTCTGAGCTACAAGCACTTATGGCTGTGAGTCTCCCTCAGGACTAATCCTTCCTTTGTGCCTAAAGTGGTGTCCAGTGTGGCTCTCAACCAACCTATCCGTTTGCCAACCTTCTTCCCTAATCCTCAAAATAAAGAGGAAAGGATCCTGCACTCCTTGGACGTGCACAGACAGCTCAGATTCTACCTGGATAGGACTAAACCCTTCAGGAAATCTGACCAGTTACTAATCAGTTTTGCACCAGGGGCAGAGGGCAAGGCCATTTCAAAACAGTTTTTAAATGGATAGCACACTGTATCCATTTCTGCTACAAACACCATGGGAAACCAACCCCTCATGGGGTCAGAATACATTCCACTAGGGCAACTTCTACCTCTACAGCATTCCTCAGGGGAGTCCCTACCAGGGACATTCTGGAAGCTGCCACCTGGAGTTCTGTGCACACCTTCACCAAGCATTACCACCTGCCTCTCTTTTCCAAATCCAGGGCGGGTTTTGCAACTGCAGTCCTGCAGGGCATACTAGCCAGCCCCAACTCTTCTTGACTGCCTCCACCCTTTCTTCAGCTTTGGGAATCAACCCAAGTGTGATGACTGCAACAGTGAAACACAAAGAACATAGTACAGTTGTGTACACTTACCGTAAATGTCGATGTTCGAGTGTACTCACTGTTGCAGTCCTGGTTTCCCTCCTTCCAGCCCCCCTTTTCTCTCTCTCTCTCTCTCTTACTCACCCCTTACAGGGGTACTGGTATTGGTATTTACTTTTTACTGGTGGTGATGATCCCACCATACCTTAGTTCCCTTTTGGGGGCTCCTCACATTTGGGGCAGGAAAAACTGATGTAATGGTGTCGACTGCCTGTTTTTATACCCCTGACAACCTGACATCAGTCATGGAACAACAGCAACTGATGCAGAAATACTAAGTCTCTGGTATTCAGGCCGACTGAGGGCTACCTGCAGGCAGATAACCCAAGTGTGATGACTGCAGCAATGAATACACTTGAACATCTACATTTATGCAAGTGTACACAACTGTACTTTTTATTCCTCACCCCTGGGCCCAGAGGATATACTCTCAGATGTTAGGATGTTAGTGGATAAAGAGTTAGTGACCAGCACCATTGTTCAGTTTTCTTGCTGTCTAAGTCTGAGATATCCTATGTTCAGTATTTTGGAGTGGTATGAAGCCAGGAATCATAAAATTATATTTTAATTTCTGTTAAGTGTCTGTTAAGACATGTGGAAAACAAATCCCTCACTAGGATCCACTCTTAATTATTTTGCTTTGGCCCAAAGCACAACCTGCCATATTGTCTACAGTATATATACGTAAATTCTAGACCTTCTGAGCATAGGGCAGTGTCCCACCAGAAATATGGAGAAATAAAAGGAGCATTGGTGGCTTTCTGTGCACCATGGCATCTGCTGGTCCTGTGCTTTTCTATCTCGCAAGAGAAAGAAGCAGCTGAAGGTAGTTTGGGAGCTGTATGTTAGTATTCCCATATCTGGTAATCTGCCAAAGTTTGCGATTGTTAGAGGAGAGGTTCATTCACAGGCACTTGTGACTGTGTAGCTGGGACCTCTGGTGTGACCCCTTCTGAGATGCCCCTTGATGTCTGTTCGATTTTAACTAGGGTGTTGGATGGGTCTGCAGCTGCTAGCAGGCACCAAAGAGGATATCTTAGCAGACTTGATGTAGGCCACCCCCAGCGGATGATGCACTCAGGTGCAGGCCCAAAGCCAAGCAGAAAATGCTATCGTAAAGTTGCCACAGCCTAAGATTCTTGGTCCTTAGGCCCCCTTTTCATGCGTACCTGTAGAACCTTGTCAGGTTAGCTGAATTTCTCATGGATTTCTTAAGATTCAGACAGTTGGGCCCTGGCAGGACCCCTGCCCAAGGAATGCCAGAAGAGAAGTCTTTCACTTCAGTAGCCCCTCTGATCCCTATGACTCTGTGAATGAGCTGACATATGTGGACCAGCTTTCTTTTGGGGTCATATGTCAGAAGACACCCTTGCCTCAGCTTCACCATTGGTGAGCTTATTCTTAGGAGGGATCTGTACACAAGATGAGTCCCCTCAGTTGGAAATCTCAGTTACCCTCATCCCAAGAAAAGGGTTGGAGAGTTTTAGATTTTATGAGTGTAAACCTGTGTCAGTTCCTGCAGTAGTAGATGATATTCTGGACACATTCTTACAGCCTGACTCCAAGTCCCCTGTCTCTAAGGAGCTTGAACAGTTTTACAGGGTCTGTATTTTCAATCATATTTTTAGAAATCTAGTGGTGGATCCTGAGGGGGTCTTTTCAGGGTTCAAGGGAGCCAAGGACATTGCTTCTGAATCCTTTGCCTGTTGACAAGGAGGGTAATGCACTTGGTAGTTTTGGGGAAGAAAGTCTATATCTCAGCCCCCCTGGCCACAAGAGCTTTAAATTGCCAGTTCCATATTGTTAAATTCCAGGAATCCCTTCTTGGTCAAATTAAACAGACACTGAAAGGAATAGAGGACAGAACTCTCCAAAAGGAGCTTTTGGACCTTTGCAACACCATGTCCCAGGTTGCTTAACATTATTTACACTATGGCTTTGGTCTAGACACATCAAGCAAAGCAGCTGCATCAGGGTCCATCATTAGTAGATGTACTTGGCTTAGAGAGTTGTCATTACCTGACCATGTCAAAGTTTGAAATCCTTGATACCCCTTAGACAAGTACTTCCTCTTTGGACCAAAGGCTCAACGTGCTTTTAAAAAGACTGATGGAGGAGGCTGACAATGTAAATTGTCAAAGGCTTTCTGCAGGTCTTGCCTCTGAGATTTAGTAGAAGTAACCCTACCAGGTCCTGTTTCTTTTCTTCTTCCGAATGAAACCCCAAATCAGAAAGACTAGTACATATATAAAGAGTGTTTGTGAACAAAGAAGGTGGCAAACTGACCACAAAACAAGGCCTAGCTGATCCCAGCTTCAGGGATCCAGCAGGGAGCAGTTATGTTTCCAGGAAAGCACTTCCTTCTCTCTCTAAAAATCCCACTCCAACTCCCCACAAAGCTATGGGGTAGACTGTCCCTGTTTTTATGGTGGGCCCTAGAAATCATCAGGAATGGGTACAAAATGCAATTTAGTTCCCTACAAAGGTTTTCTGGCATTTCTTCTATTCCAGAAGGACAGCGCAGAGAGAGGGACGGGCTCCCATCAAAGATCTTTCAGCACGTGGTTCTTGAATTTTGCTGATGTCTTTTATAGCTTCTGAAATTTTTGGTTTAGACTTAGGTTTTGCGTCTTTGTAACAGTTTTGTTTTGTTTGACTCTGGACTCTGAGTAAGGTTTTTAGCCTCGAGAAGTATGAAGGTTACTGCTGTAAGATAGACATTTAAATACATTGTATGTTTAGTTACTATTCATTTGAAGATTGAAGGATATGAAAAAATTTTGGCAAAAAGCTGTAATCTTCACGAGAAAAATATTTTGAAATGTTTGTTGTTCACCTGGCATTGAATTGTTTGTTTTGAGCATTCTAAACTTTACTGAAAAAATGGGCTCTATCTTCTTGCAGAGAGCTTTCCTTCCCTCCTAATATTCCAAGAATGGAGAATATGGAAACTTATGCTGAGATTGGTGTTTTAAATTTGGCAGTTCAGGTCTTTGAGAACCAACATAAATCTGTTAGACCTGGGAATACATTAAGGGATAGCACATTTTCCCAGACAAATTGGACCTTCTGAGACATGCATGTCTAGATCCTCTTCTGCCAAAGTTTTATTCTCTCTTCCCATAGATTTGTTTTATTATGTATTATCTGTGTAAAGTTATAAATGTGCTGCAGGCTCAGATGGATTTGAGTCCATATCACATCACCATAGAAGGCATTGGTGTAAGGGCCTCACCTTTCATTGTTAATTTTGAGGTGGTCATTTTTTTGCCTTTGAGCCCTTGGGCCAGAGAGTATGGACTTCAGCCTCAGATTGTTGTCTAGGATCAGGACTTTTACAGTGCTTCACTGGCATCTGTCTCAGTTGAGTTCAGTGTTGGACTCTGTGTTAAGTGCTTCAGTGTTAATGTAGGTACTGAGACCAGTCACAGAGTCAGTGTTGCAGCTTCATCTGCAGAAGAGCCCTCTGATGCCAGCTTTGCTGACAGTCTTGTTCAGAGACCATTTCTATCCATTACCTGAGCCTCTTGTCACTTCACTGCACTGTGACAAAAGATGTCCTTCCTTATTACTGCTGCAGTATTTATGTCATATGGGATCTCCTGCCAAGAATAACCCAACATTTAGTTAGTATACTAAAGCCTCAACATCCTCCCAGCGTCATGTGTCACACATGCTCCCTTGTTCAGGTGTAGAACATACAGGTGACGTAAGCACACTTAATACTCTGAACAACTTTGTCGCAAGTCTGAACACCACAGTTGAACGTTTGTCTGAATGCCCTTTGCTGAACTGGTGTTTTATTCTGCCTAGGTTCTTCACACGATCAGTGCACCATTTGTGAGTCTTTTGTTGCCAAAACTTGATACAGACTTGTCTGCTTTATCTATTTACCTTGAGAACCAACATGTCAAACTTTTGACCCAGGGAACCATGGCTGAATCTGCTTGCACCATGGTACAGCTGTCTCTTAAAAAGACCAAGCAGCCTTGGTCTGACTCTGCTGCTGCTCACCCTCTGCCAGACATCTCTTTCCAGGTTGATGAAGACCGAATATTGCAAATACCATTTTTTTCTGCCACAACCCTGTTGGAGGCCAGCATGGAACACTCTTCTTGCATGTCCTCCGGAGCTATGCAGACTTCTGCCAAAGACATTGAGGGGAGAGCCACAGTTGATCATTTCTGAAGGGCATAGGAGATTCTGTAGATTCTTGTTGGGGAAGAGGTTTTTGGTAGCCCCTTACTGAGTCTAGGCATGATTCTGGACCCCATGGGTTGGTCAGAGCTGATGTCCCATTAAAGAAGCAGCAGCAGTAGAGGACAATAATATTTCCTCCCATTGCTAAGAATTCTCAGAGGGAATGGCAGGAATTTACCTCAGATTTGTTCATTGTCCTGATGGCCTTGAGGCCCCCTCAGGGGTTATAAGTTTCTACTTCTTGGTTGTCTACTCCAGGCAAAAGGACTATGAAGTCTGATTCTTCAGATGAGTAGGTAGATTCAGGAGATTAATCCTTGGCCTGCTCCTTACAAATTGTCACCCGTGGACTATGAGTCTGAGGAAGAGGATAAGAGGTAATCCAGGTCTTCCCTTTGAGGAGTTGTCCTTTAGGGACACTGTCATTCACATAAAGGAGCATTTTAAGTGGGATTGTTCCCAGGTCTCTGACATTCAAAAGATATTTATGAGTTGTTTTAAATGGAATCTCCTAAATCTTTTGCTATTTTCTCTGTGCAGGATACCTTGCCGGATACGTTTGCAGCTGCATCTTTGGCTCCTGATTCCCAACCTCTGGCTCCTAAGAAGCCTGACTGTTTTATTAGATGCCTGAGACATTTAAGTACCCTTAGAAATCTCCTTCATACTCCACTGTCTTCTTTGCTTCTGTTGACGAGCCATTCAGTCTTTCTGTTTGACAAGCCATACAAGCTTTTACCCTTTACCAAACTTCTCCCGTCTGATAAATAGAGTTGAGCTATGGAGAGCCCTTGGAAAAGGTTTATACTTTTGCTACTCTGTCCTTCAGGGCCATAAATTATCCAACCCGTATGACCAGGTATGTTTTGGCTCTTTTGTCTCAACTTTTGGGGGTTTGTCGGACCTTTTTGACACTGAAGGCTGCCCTCTCCTTATTGAGTTCTACTTCACAAGTAGTCTGTCAAATGTAGTTATGATGCAGCTCCTGCTTCAGGTTCAGTATGAGGGGGTATTGTAGGCTTCTTTTCCAGTCTTTATCTGATGATAATAAGATAAGCTCCTGTAAGCTCCTTTGGACCAACAAAATCTCTTTTGTACAGCTACTGCTGACTTGAGGTTCTACAAGACAAACCTAAAATTATGCAGGATTATACGTTTTTGTTTCTCCCATCTCCAAATTTCAGAGAAACTATCCTTAGTCTTTTTTTGTATCAATCTCGTCAGCCTTCTGAAGAGAAAATGGTTCCTAAGTGCATGTTCTCAGATAAACCCACCCAGACTTCCAGAGCTCAAAATCCCCTTTCCAGAGCTCAAAATCCCCTAGGCCAGGTTCCACTGTCTCAGACTTTCCCTGTTTATCAACTGATTACTTCAGACTCTCTGGTTCTGTCCATTATCTGTCCCAGTTATTTTATTGTATGAAAGTTCCTGTTCCCCTTTCTCAGGTTTTCCAAAAGCTCTTCCAGACCAACTTCCTCTTAATGTGGTTCTGCAGGATGTGTTGTATCTGGGCACCATCCAGCCCATTCCAGAATCCTGAAGAGGAACAGGGTTTTACTCCAGAATGTTTCTGGTTCCCAGGAAAGAGGGATCATGGAGACCTGTCTTAGACCTTTCCTTTCTCAACACTTTTGTAAAGGTTTCTTCATTCTGGATACTTTTCCTCCAGAATACATTTCCTCTCTTAGTTCCACAGGCCTTTCTGGCTTCCCTAGACCTGAAGGGCACCTATCCTCATTCACCCTTTCTTCAGGAAGCTTTTACATTTTTCTGTTTCTTCCTCTCATTTTCAATTCTTTAGTTTGCCATTTGATCTTTCTCTGGCCCCAAGGTTATACACCAAATGTTTGACGTCTATTATAGCGTTTTGCATGTCTGGGAGACCTGCTTCTTTAGGCTCCCTCTCAGTCTCTTCTTCTGCAGGATCTGCTCTTCATGCTCCTGTACAGTCTGGGTTTACACCATCAGTCTCAAGAAGCCAGTCCTGACTTCATTTTTCTGAGTTGCAGAATCCAAGCCATTCTTATGCTGGCTTTCTTCTCCCAAGGCTCTGTCTCTGATATCCTACTTCCTGTCTGTACTTCCCCTTTCTGTTCTTCCTGCAAGAGAGGTTCTCTCCCTACCCTGGAGTTCATGGCATTGACCATTCCCATGCTTCTTTTTCCCAACTTCATATGAGGAATCTTCAGTGGTATCTAAAGATGGCTTTGCTCCAGCATTGCCACCCTCTGAAGTTTCTGGTTTTCTTACTACCTGGTCTCAAACAAAAAATTTGTTGGTAGATTTGGCGGCTCTCCCTCAATCCAAGCTTGCCTTTTCAAACACTTACCTGTACTCAAGAGCTGTTTACAGACTCTTCTGATTTGGAGTGAAGAGCCTCTTTCAACAATCTGAAGGTTCAGGTTCTATGACCTCTTCATCAGAGGTCAGACCACATCAATGTAGGAGATGGGGGTGCTCATTCTTGCTCTTAAGGCCTTCAGTCTCTTTGGTCTTCAGGCCCTTTAAAGGGCTTTACAAACAGCTCTGCAATCATGTGGTACAGCTGCAAAGATAAGACCTTGTGCCCCCTCTGTTTGTTGACTAGCCCTTCATGCTAGGAACTTGGCATCCACCGTCTGGTAATCCTTTAGGCCATCTGCATCCCTACAGATCACAGCATTGTGGCAGAGTCCCTGAGCCGGTTCAGGACACAAACTCATGAATGGATACTTCACAGAGAGATGTTTCTGGACATAGTACATTGATGGGATATTTCTCAAGTAGATCTTTGTCTTCCCCTGAACAGGCAACTTCCTTCCTTCTGTTCTGGAATCCCTAGTTCTGACCTGGAAGGGTGGATGCCACGTCCTTTTCTTGAGTGTGTTCCTATATGCTTACCCTCCTATCTGATGTTGTTAATCTTCTTTCCATTCATCACTGTGTTTGGTTCTGAGCCCTCAGAACCAAGTCGGCCTAATAACAAGCTCGAGCCAGCCAAAAACTCTTGAGTTTAGCTTCTACCCACAATGCCCTTCTCCCTGTTACCTCAGATCTCATTTGCCGCATAGCCGTAAAGCTGCTGTTCAGCCAAGCTCTCAGCTAAGTAAAAAAACTCTTTGATATTTCTTAGGAATTTGTCACCATTCCACTCCTTTGTAGTATATATTGCTAATTATATATTCGTACAGATGTTCTTCGTCTCACATTGCTGCAGTCATAACCTGTGGGGTAGTCCGCTGTCCTCGGTCGGCCCGAATACCAAAGAGCTAGGCTGGCGTCGGTCATTGTCGCCTAGAGCTGACGTCAGTACGTAGTAGTACTTAAGCGCATGACCAACGCCATATCTTCAGTCTTTCTTGCCGCGTGGTCCGAAGCAGAAGCAGCATTTGCAAGTGCCGTTCGGCGTTCTGAAATTTTCATTTATCGAGTTTCAGACCGAAGACCAAGTTGGGCTAAGTACCCGTTGGAAATTTTTGTCTTTTCTTGCCTCAGTTATCCGGATGTCAGAAAAAGTTAATAATTGTATTTCTTGTGGAAAACAGATACCTCATAGGGATTATCATTCTTTCTGTATTCCTTGCTTGGGGCCTGAGCACGACGTGGTCGGGTGTCACTTTTGTGCTAGATTTAATAAGCGCACCATTAAGCGAAGATTAGACTGTGCCAGGCTTGTTTTGAAACGGTGTAACTATAACATGCCGTCGGATCCTCCACCCGCTACCGCTAAAAAGCGTAAGGATAAATCTTTGAGGTCTAAACCGGATGAGTCGTCCGTTGCGGACGCCGGTTCTACGGAGCCTCCGGTTGAATCTGTGGATCCTGCCGAGGGTTCGGGTGAATCCCAGGGGGAACCTTTACTTTTGCAGGAGTTGGCCTCTCAGGAGTTAGGCCAGGCTGAGGGTGCTTCTCAGGTATCTGTAGTTCCATCTTTACAAAAGGTTATTAGGCCTTCTACTTCAGTGGCTAAAGGCCAAACCTTGTCTTGTTGGCCCTGGTCATAGTTCTAGCTCTCCAGCCCCTGTTCCTAAAAAGCATATGTTGAAAATGGCAGAGGACTTGACTTTGATCAGGGGTTCTATGCCCCCCCCCCCCAGAGAAGAGGCCTAGGGTGGCGGCAGATTTAGAAGGGAATGGATCATTCCTCAGACTACTCTGATTCTTCAGCTGAAGAAATTCAGGATTTCCCTTCCTATTCAGATTCAGATGCAGAGGACTCCTGTCCTTCTGCTTCTCCTCCAGAGGATTTTTCTTTTTCTGAGACTTTACATTCCATGAGGGAACATTTCAAGTGGGAGGGTCAAGATTTTTCAGATTCTCGGAAAAGGCTTAGGGAATTTTTGTTTCTGCCACAACATAGGCCCTTGGCTATTCCTCCTGTCTTAGATGTTGTTCAGGATGTTTTTTCTGAATCTTCCCTTAATCCTGATTCTTTGCATCCGGCCCCTGTTAAGCCAGACAGATATTACAGAGTTCCAGAAGCACATAAGTATTCGTACAAGAGTCCTAGAGCTGATCCGGAAACTATTATTCAAGGTCCGAAGGGTGTTAGGGCTTCTGTGGCTAAGAATCCAGTTCCTTTGGATAAAGATTCTAGAGCGTTAGATAGGTGGGGGAAAAAAGTGTACACCTCCTCTACCTTAGCTATGAGGGCTTTGAATTGCCAATTCCATATGCTGAAGTATCAGAACTTTTTGTTAGGCCAATTGAAATCTAAGGAGGATGCTCCTCTTCAATCTGAAGTACTTTTTGGTCCTCCTGAGGAATCAGTTTTGAAAAAGATGGAAGATAAGGCTAAGTCTATGCAGACGGTCAAGGATTTTATGCAGGTGCAGCCCCCTAAGTTTAGTAGGAATTGGCCTGCTAGAGGATGGTGTTATCCTTTTTCGGATTATCAGTCTAAGGGCAGGTCTAGACGTGGTAGAGGCAGGGCTTACGCTCGGGGTTCTTTCAGACCTAGGACTTGGAGTTCTCCTGCACAGTCTTCTGGTGAGGGCAGGGGTCAGCCCTTTCGTAAGCAGACCCAATGACCTGTATCTTCTGCTGCCAGACCCTTCTTTACTGGCAGCTCCTCTAGGAGGAAAGTTGGGACTTTTCAAACAAAACTGGAATTTGGTCACCCAGGACAAATGGGTGTTAGATATAATAAATCAAGGTTACAAGTTTTATTTTCACACTTTTCCTCCTTTCAAAGGCATGCCGGATGTGCCTCCTCAGCAAAGGCTGGAGGCTCAGGAGCAAATTTCTTTGCTTTTGCAGATGGAGGCAATTCAGGTGGTCCCTCCGTCAGAAGTAGGCCTAGGATTTTATTCCCGTCTATTCCTAGTGCCAAAGAAAGGAAACACTTGGAGGCCAATTCTGGATTTGTCCATTCTCAATACCTACCTAGACATTCCAAAGTTCAAGATGTTAACATTACAACAACTTCTGCCTATGCTAGGCAAAGATCACTGGATGGTAACCCTGGATCTCAAGGAGGCCTATCTTCACATCCCTATCAGGCCCAGCTGCAGGAGATTCCTGAGATTTCGGGCTGGTACTTCTCATTATCAGTTCTCTGCATTGCCCTTTGGTTTATCTACTGCGCCCAGTGTATTCACAAAAGTTCTGGCTCCTGTGATTTCTTTCTTCGGACAGAGAGGAATACAAATTTATCCTTATCTGGACGATTGCTTGATTCTTGCTCCAAACAGACAAATTACTACAACATCTCCAGTATGTAATGGCAGATGTTCTTCATACCACATTGCTGCAGTCCTAACACTTGGGGTAGTCCGCTGTCCCAGTCGGCCCGAATACCAAAGTATAAGGCTGACGTCGGTCAAGGCGCATTAGTCTGACGTCAGGACGTCAGGGTACAAATGCGCATGACCGACGTCATTTCCTCAGTCTTTTTTGCCGCATGGTCCGATGCAGAAGCAGTTTTGCAAGTGCAGGTTGGCGTTCTGAGATTTTCCGAAGTCGGAGTTTCAGACAGAATCCAAGTTGGCTAAGTACCCCGTTGGGGAATATTTTGTTTTTTTCTTGCCTCAGTATTTTACGGATGTCAGAAAAAGTGAATAACTGTATTTCTTGTGGGAAACAGATACCTCATAGGATTACCATACCTTGTGTATACCTTGCTTAGGGCCTGAGCACGACGTTGTTGGCTGTCGCTCGCCTTGTGCTAGATTTAATAAACGCACTATAAAGAGAAGATTAGATTGTGCCAGGTTAGTTTTGGGAAGCGTGTAATTATAAAATGCCGTCGGATGCTCCGGCGCCCTTCATCAAAAAGCGCAAGGACAAAACAGCAAAGCCTAGGTTGGAAGAACCGTCTGCACCGGACGCCGGTTCTTTAGAGGGCTCGTGGAGCCAGGGGTTCAACCAGAAATTTCTTTGGAATCCCAGGGAGAGACTTTATTACTGCAAGATGTGACCTCTCAGGAGGTAGGCCAGGCGGAAGGGGCTTCTCAGGTAGCTGTTCTTCCCTCCCTTCCTAAGGTGGTTAGCCCTCCCTGCTGTTTCCAAGGCTTCTCCCAGGGGCAGGCCAGGTTTTGTTTCAGGTGTTACCCCTAGTTCTTCAGGGTCTGTACCTAAGAAGCATATGCTTAAGATGGCAGAAGATTTTTTAAAGTGAGGTCTATCCCCTTTAAAAGGGTAGTAACCTGATTGGGGGTTCCTTTTTTAAAAAAAAATTAAAAAACCCTTTTTGGAAAAAATTCCAGAAAGGAATTTTTTTGGGTGGGTGGGGGTTTTTCAGGAAAAAAAAATTTTTTGGTTTAAAAACCCTAAAACAAAGGGGGACTTTTTTCTGTTTGAAACCCCGGACCAAAAAGGAGGCCCCCGATTTTCAGAAATTTCCTTTAAAAAGGGGGGGGGAAAAAAAAAGGGTTTTGGCCCCCCTTGGGGTTTTTTTGGGGGGGGAGCACACTTCAAGGGGAAATGGTTTCAAGACAGTGGCCTCCCAGACTACACATTTGCATATCAACATGAAGGAGATGTTAGCAGTCCAATTTGCTTTGATGGCCTTCAAGGACCTACTTAAAAGGACAGGTGTTGATTCAAACAGACAACACAACAGTCATGTGGTACATCAACAAGCAGGGGAACCCATTCCCCTCTTTGCAGCAAGCTTTTTTGGGAGACTGCTCTGAGTTTAATCAATCTTCAAGCACGGTTTCTGCCAGGAGCACAGAACCCCCTAGCAGATATTTGAGCAGAAAAATTGTGGATCCCCACAGTGGAAATGGATCCTCAGGTTTTCAAAAATTGACAGTGGCTTGGGGAACTCCAGACATAGATCTGTTCGTTCTCCACTAATTTCCAACTCCAAAATTTTGCACAAAGATGTTCCCCAAAAGCTTGGAAAGTGGATGCTCTATCTTTCAGTTGGAACAACCTTCACGTTATGCTTTTCCTCCTCTGCCTCTCTCCCCAAGGTACTTTGAAAGTCAGGACAAGCCTTGCATGATTCTAATAGCACCAGATTGGCCACGCCAGCACTGGTATCCTCTGCTGAGGATTTTAAATTCAGGAGCCCCCTTTGGGCCCTTTGCCACATTCCTTTTGTTGTCCCAGTCAAACAATCATTTTCTCAATGTCAGGGGAGTCCCTCATCTGACAGCCTGGTGGATGGGGGTCTCAGCTTCCTCAACAGGGTTTTGATGTCATTTTGGAAGCCAGGGACCAGAAAAAGTTTATGCTGATAAATGGAAAAGATTTTTCTTTGGAGCACGCAAAGGGTTTGATGTTTCAGTGCCTAATTTGAGTTTTACACAGTACTTACTGAATTTACAAGGGTTTGTCTTTCTTTTGTGAAAATTCATGCTGCAGCCATTTCTGCTCACTATGATTGTGACCCTCCTTTATTTTCTCATCCTCTGTTCAAACAATTTCTTAGAGGGGCAAAGAAAAAAGAAAGAGCTCCTACTCCTTCCTGGGATCTCAATTTTGGGAAACTTACTTTACCTCCTTTTTAACCTGCAGCTACGCCCGAACTGAAGTTTTGTCTTGGAAGACTGCTTTTGTTGGCCATTACCCGCTAGAGGGTATCTGAATTCACCTCAGTTGAACCCCTTTTATTTCATAAGGATAGGTTTCTTTTAAATAACCCTTTTTATGCCTAAAGTGATTTCTAATGTGGCCTTAACCAGTCTATTCATTTGCCTACTTTTTATGCTGATCCCCAAAATAAAGGG
The DNA here is from genome assembly GCF_019279795.1 of Protopterus annectens. Lineage (NCBI taxonomy): Eukaryota > Metazoa > Chordata > Ceratodontiformes > Protopteridae > Protopterus > Protopterus annectens. The sequence goes on along the minus strand of NC_056728.1, from coordinate 1,147,959,099 downwards.
GAAAAGTCTGCATTCTTTGGATATCCCCAGGCAGTTATTTTTATTTGAGCAGAACTAAGGGGTTCAGCAGACTCAACAGTTATTTGTTTCTTTTTCTTTGGTTCACAAGGAAAGCTGTTTCAAAGCAAACTATTTCAAGTGGATTGGTCATTGTATTGCTTTTTGTTATTCTCATCATGGAAAGGATGTTCCGGCTGGGATCAGACCTCATTCCACTAGGGCTACTGCCACTTCTACTGCTTTTTTGAGGGGGGTAGCTACTAAGGATATTTTGGAGGCAGCTACTTGGAGTTCAGTACACTTTTACTCAACCCCCCCTCTTTTTCCCAAATCCAGGGCTGGGTTTGCCACTGCAGTTTTAGGGCATGTTAAACCCCTAATGCTTTTTGTTTGCCAGCCTCCCTTTCCTTTGCTTTGGGATTCTACCCACAGGTTATGACTGCAGCAATGTGAGAAAGAACATAGTACAGTTTTGTACCTACCATAAATGTAGATGTTAGGATCCACATTGCTGCAGTCCAATTCCCCCCCTCCTTCCCCTATAGGGGGTTTCTGTTTTTGGGGACTTTTTTTTCATGGTGGTTGTTGGGTTATTTTGGCTTGGCCTTTTTTTTAGGCCTTCTGACATCTGGGGCAAGAAAGACTGAGGATATGGGGTCATGCTTTTTCTACACGCGACGCCAGCTCTGGCACAATGACCACGCCAGCCTTTTTGGTATTCCCGGGGCCCAGGGCAGGGGCTACCCACAGGTTATGACTGCAGCAATGTAGATCCCTAACATCTACATTTATGGTAGGTACAAAACTGTACTTTATATTTAGTGCTTTCCCCCGCTTCTACCCATTTAAACCCAGATACAGCCTCTTTCTTACCCCGGGATTCCTTTAATCCATTGTTTGGGATTTTTTTCTTTTTTTCCTTTAACTGAATAGGGGGTTTTTTACAAATTTAGGTGTTTTTTGTATTTAGATAGGTTTATACAAAAGATAGCAATTTAAAATGTTTTTAAACCCCCTTTTTTTTGTGTGTGTGTGTGTTGTGTGTGTGTGTGTGTGTGTGTGTGTGTGTGTGTTTATGATGTGGGTAAAAAAGCTGGGGTTTTAAACATTGTGCCTTTTTAGGAAAACCCCAAAAGTGACCTGACAGGTGATGTTTGTTTCACTGTTGGTTCTTTTTATCCTGCTGGCCTACCCGAGTCTGCCTGAATTCCCAAAATCCTGGTCCGGGTTTTGGGCCCCTGACGCCCGTCCAGGGTATAAAAAATGCAGCTGACGCCATTTTTTAGTCTTTCTTGCCACTAAAGCAAAGCGTTGGCCCGGCCACTCTGAGATTTTCAAGTTTAATTTCAGATCCTTTCATTAAAACTAAAATTTTTTTGGGGAAACTTTTTTTTCTCCAGACCGATGTCAGAAAAGTTAATTGTATTTTTTTGGGGAAAAAAACAAATTTTTCCCCCCCCAAATAAAGGAATTTTTTTCATTTTTTACCTCCCTTTCCTTTTTTATTCTCCCCTTAGCTGCAGAATTTTAAAAAAAAGAAGGCCCCCAAAAGAATTTCGAGGTCCAATTGGCATCCTTCCCCCCCCCCTAGTTTTTTGCTGTTTTGTACCAATTTTTTTTTTTTTTGGGGGGCGTACAACAGCTTTTACCTCTGCTGGGCAAAGATCACTGGATGGTAACTTTGATCTCAAGGAGCTTACCTTCATGTCCTATCAGACTAATTGCAGGAAGTATCTGCGAGCTGGGAATTCTCATTATCAGTTCTCTGCATTGCCCTTTGGCTTATCTACGCCCAGAGTATCACAAAGGTTCTGGCTCCAGTGATAGCTTTCAGGCTAAAAGGAATAAAATCTATCCTTATTTGGACGATTGCCTGATTCTGGCTCAAGAAGATTCTTCAGCATTTGAATATGTGATAGCAGTGCTAAGATGCCTAGGGTATTCGAACGAAATAAAGTCCAGTCTAGTACCCTCTCAAGACATGTGCTTTCTGGGTGTGAGACTGAATACAGCACCCAGATGGCCTTTTTAACCCCGGACAAACAAAAGAATCTTTCTTACTTCCATCAACTATCTCATCAGTCCGGCTGACTGCAAGGACAGTCCTTCAAGCCTTAGGGTTCATGGCATCTTGTATTCTGGTGCTTCCCAATGCCAAACTGCATATGAGGAAGCTCAATGGTATCTCAAAATGTATGGACACAGCTCTGCCAGGTTCTGGCGACTGTCATTCAAGTAATGCCTCGCATTCAAAAGGATATTTGATGGTGGGCTCAGGAATCTCACCTAAACAAGGGACTCTGTGACCAGAGGCAGTCAGATTCTAACGACAGATGCCTCAGACAAGCTTGGGAGCTCATCTAATGGAAAGTGGAGATAAGACAAGTGGCCTGCCAGACTCAGCATCTACATATCAACATGGGTGTTAGCAGTCCAGTTTGCATTATGGCTTTACTTTTCCAGGGCAGGTGTTGATTCTAACAGACAACACAACTGTCATGTGGTACATCAACAAACAAGGGGAACACATTCTTATCCTCTATGCAGGCAAGCAATGATTTTGTGGAGACTGCTGCTGCAACTAATCTTCAGGCAAGGTTTCTGCCAGGAGCACAGAACTCCTTAGCAGATGTGTTAAGCAGGCAAATCATGGATCCCCACAAGTGGAAACTGGATCTTCATGTATTTCAAAATTGACAGTGTCATGGGAACTCCAGACATAGATCTGTTCGCTTCTCCACTAAACCACCAGCTGCCAAAGTTTTGCAAAAAGGTTTCATCACAGCTTGGAAAGTGGATGCTCTTTCTTTCAGTTGGAAAATCTTCATGTGTATGCCTTTCCACCTCTGCCTCTCCCAAAGGTACTCCTAAAGGTCCAAGACAAGCCAAGGATGATTTTAATAGCTCCAGATTGGCCTCAACACTGGTACCCATTACTGAGTCTGGTAGGAAGCCTCCATGGCCTTACCTTTGATTCCACACCTATTGTCTCAGAGGACGCATCTACTCAATGTCAAGCTTCACTCTTCATCTAACAGCCTGGCATATTCTGTTTTGAACAAGCAGGTCTCACTTCCCAACAAGTTTTAAAACCTGGTGGTTGTTGGGCGTTTACTATTTTGGCTCTGGCCTTTCATTTTTAGGCCTTCTGACATCTGGGGCAAGAAAGACTGAGGATATGGCGTCGGTCATGCGCTTAAGTACTACTACGTACTGACGTCAGCTCTAGGCGACAATGACCGACGCCAGCCTAGCTCTTTGGTATTCGGGCCGACCGAGGACAGCGGACTACCCCACAGGTTATGACTGCAGCAATGTAGATCCTCGAACATCTACATTTATGGTAGGTACAAAACTGTACTTTATATTTAGTGCTTTCACTCCTGCTTCTACCCATTTGGTAAACTTTTAAGTACCGTTGGTGGTACAGCCTTCTTTCTCTACCCTGGCGGTATTCTTTGAATACCATCGTTGGTATTTTCTTCTTTCTTTACCTTTTAACTGAATAGTTGGGTATTTTTTGACATATTTCTTAGGTGTTTTGTGTATTTAGATAGGTTTATACAGAGAGATAGCAGAGTTTAAAAAATGTTTCCTATAGTATTCTACCTTGGTTGTTGTTGTGTGTGTGTGTGTGTGTGTGTGTGTGTGTGTGTGTGTGTGTGTGTGTGTGTGTGTGTGTGTGTAAATTTCATGATGTCTGATAAAAGAGCACATCGGGTTTCAAACATTGTGCTTCTTGTTAGGGTAAACTTCCAAATAGTGACTCTCATGACAGTTGTGATGTTCGTGTTTCACTGTTGCAGTCATTATAATTGGCTTATCCTGCTGGCAGGCTACCCGCAGTCTGCCTGAATTCCAAAGTCCTGGTCCGGCGTCGGTTGCTGTTGCTTCCTCCCTGACGTCAGTGCGCCAGGGGTATAAAAGATGCAGCTGACGCCATTTTCTTCAGTCTTTCTTGCCACGCGGTGCCCAAAGCAAAAGCAGTTCGCAAGTGCCGGTCGGCCGACTCCTGAGATTTTCAAGTTCGAATTTCAGATCCGAAGTTTTCATTAAAGCTAAGTACCTTGTTGGGGAAACTTTTTTCTTGCTCCAGACCGATGTCAGAAAAAGTTAATTGTATTTCTTGTGGGAAGCAAATACCTCATAAGGATTTTCATTCTTACTGTATTCCTTGCCTAGGCCCTGGACCACGACATTGCTAGTTGTCAATTTTGTGCTAGATTTAACCAACGCACTATTAAGCGTCGATACGATTTTACATTTCATTACTTTGGCAGAAAATGTAATTATATAATGCCGTCGGAATAGCCAGCTACCAGAGTTTATAAAAAACGCAAAGAAAAAGACAGGCATCCGAGGTCCAAAACAGACTAGGCTTCGTTAGGCCTGTCACCGGTTCTCAGTGAGGCACTTTCGCAGCCCCTGACCCCCGCTACCTCAGTGCCACAGACTGCTTCCGACTCCCACATGGAGCCGACTAGGCCGCTGGAAACTCAAGGTATTGGACACTCGGAAACTATATTCCCTCAGATGGGTCCGGAGCCGCTGAGTAGGCATCGGCTTCTTAGGGTGTTTTCAGGCCTACACAGTTATATGTGAAAATAACTTCAGCTTCAAAGGCAAAGACTAAAGCACCTCTAAAGACAAAGAAACAAGTACAACATTCTCCTGGACAGGCCTCCATGCCTAAAAAACAGATGCTTAAAATGGCCAAAGACCTAATTACTCTTATCAGGGGTTTCCATTCCCCCACCTAAGAGGCCTAGGCAAGAGACAGAATATGAATCTTCAGACCAGGTTTCCATTTCCTCTGATTCTTCTTCTGAACAGGAATTTTCTCTTCCTTCCTATGAGGATTCTGATGCTGAAGAATCTATCCCTTCAGCCTCTCCTCCTGAGGATTATTCTTTTGGGGAGACTCTGCATACTATGAGGGAGCACTTCCACTGGGAGAGCAAAGATTACTCAAGACTCCAAGAAAAAGATCAGAGACTTCCTTTTATTGCCTCAGCACAGGCCCCTTGCTATTCCTCCTGTTTTAGGCATTGTAGATTATGTATTTTCAGAGTCCGGTCTGTCTCCTGACGATTTACCACCAGCGCCTGTTAAGCCAGACAGATATTACAGGGTTCCTGATTCACATAAATTCCTTTATAAAAACCCTGCTGCTGACCCAGAAGCTATCTCTCAGGGTCCCAAAGGGTCAAGGCTTCCACAGCAAAAAACCCTATCCCCTCTGATAGGGATTCAAGGGTCCTGGACAGATGGGGGAAAAAGATGTACACTTCTGCTACCTTGGCTGTAAGGGCTTTAAATTGTCAGTTTCATATGCTTAAATATCAACTATCTCTTATGTCACTGCTTAAACAGAAAATGTTGACAACTTCAGAATGTGCAGAAAACAAAGAAATGCAGGATTTATTGCATGCAGCTGAACAAGTGGGAAAGCATACTTTGCAATGTGGATGTTCTTCATCTCACATTGCTGCAGTCCTTACACTTGGGTAGTCCGCTGTCCTCGGTCGGCCCGACTATCAAAGTATAAGGCTGACGTCGGTCAAGGCGCATTTGACTGACATCAGGACGTCAGGGTACAAATGCATGACCGGCGCCATATCCTCAGTCTTTTGCCGCATGGTCCGATGCAGAAGCAGCTTTGCAAGTGCGGTTGGCGTTCTGAAATTTTTCGATTCGGAGTTTCAGACCGACTCAAAGTTGGCTAAGTCCCGTTGGGAATATTTTAGTTTTTCTTGCCTCAGTGGTTTACGGATGTCAGAAAAGTGAATAATTGTATTTCTTGTGGGAAACAGATACCGCATAGAGATTATCATACTTTGTGTATTCCTTGTTTAGGGCCTGAGCACGGCGTTGTTGGGTGTCGCTCTTGTGCTAGATTCAATAAGCGCACTATAAAGAGAAGGTTAGATTGTGCCAGGTTAGTCTTCGGAAGCGGTGCAATTATAAAATGCCGTTGGATGCTCCGGCGCCCGCTTCTCGAAGAAGCGCAGGACAAAGCAGTTAAGCCTAGGCTAGAAGAACCGTCCCGCACGGATGCGGTTCTTTAGAGGTGTCGGTGGAGCCGGCGGTTCCACGGAGGTTTCTTTGGGTTCCCAGGGAGACTTTGTTGTTGCAGGATGTGGCCTCTCAGGAGGCAGGTCAGGCTGAAGGGCTTCTCAGGCTACTATACTACCTCCCTTCCTAAGGTGGTTAGGCCCTCTCCTTCTGTTTCCAAGGCTTCTCCCAGAGGCAGGCCAGGTTTAGCTTCAGTTGGTGTCACCCTAGTTCTTCTGGAACTGTGCCCAAGAAGCATATGCTTAAAATGGCAGAAGATTTGATTACTTTGATTAGGGGTTCCTTGCCCTCCTGATAAGAGGCCTAGGGTGGAGCCTGAGTTAGGGAGTTTTGAGCAGGCTTCGATGTTTCAGAGTCTTGGCTGAAGACTTGCAGGAGTATTCTCCTTATTCTGATTCTGAGGTGGATGATTCTACTCCTTCTGCTTCTCCTCCTGAGGATTTTTCTTTTTCAGAAACTCTTCATTCCATGAGGGAACATTTTAAGTGGGAAGGTCAGGACTTCTCTGATTCCAGGAAAAGGCTTAGGGATTTTTTGTTTTTACCCCAGCATAGGCCTTTGGCTATACCTCCTGTTTTGGATGTGGTGGAAGATGTTTTTACAGAGGCTTCTCTTAATCTGTTAAACCGGATAGGTATTACAGGGTGCCTGAAGCTCATAAGTATCTTTTTAAGAGTCCTAGGGTGGACCCAGAAACTGTTAGTCAGGGGCCTAAAGGTGTTAAGGCTTCTGTTGTCAAGAATCCGGTTCCTTCTGATAAAGAGGCCAGGGCTTTGGATAGATGGGGAAAGAAGGTTTATACTTCCTCCACTCTAGCTATGAGGGCTTTGAATTGCCAGTTTCACATGTTGAAATACCAAAATTATCTCCTTTCACAATTGAAGTCTAAGGTTGATGCTCTGGCGGAAGGTATTGATTGTAAAGAGTTGCAAGATTTAGTACATGTTTCTGAACAGGTGGGTAAGCATTCTTTGCAATGTGGTTTTGATGCTGTACAGGCCTCGTCTGGGGTGGCTGCCACTGGGTCAGTTATTCGCAGGCACGCCTGGCTGAGGGATCAGAATTTATCTGACCATGTTAAAACAAGGATTTTAGATGCTCCTTTACAATCTGATGTGTTGTTTGGTTCTCCTGTTGAGTCAGTTTTAAAGAAAATGGAAGACAAGGCTAAGTCTATGCAGACTGTTAAAGATTTTTGCAGGTTCAGCCTCCAAAGTTTAGTAGAAATTGGCCTGCTAAGGGTGGACGATCCTTCTTATGATTCCCAGTCTAGGTGTACATCTAGACGTGGTAGGGGCAGAGATCAGGGCTCTGTCAGGCCTAGAACAGCGAGTTCTCCTGCACAGTCTTCGGTGAGGGCAGGGGTCAGTCCTTTCAGAACAGACCCAATGACCTACCTTTTCAGCTGCCACAGCCTTCTCGTCTGGCAGCACCTTTGGGAGGAAGGTTGGCACTTTTCAAAGAAAATTGGAGTTTAATTACCCAAGACAGATGGGTATTGGATATCATACACCACGGTTACAGGTTTTATTTCCATACCTTGCCTCCTTTCAAAGGCATGCCAGACGTTCCTCCTCCACAAAGAATAGAGGCTCACAAGCACATTTCTCTGTTACTCCAAATAGGGGCCATTCAGCCGGTCCCTATGCCAGAGGTGGGCCTAGGATTTTATTCTCGCCTGTTCCTAGTACCAAAGAAAGGGAACACGTGGAGACCAATTTTGGACCTATCTATCCACAACACTTATCTGGACATTCCCAAGTTCAAAATGTTGACGTTACAGCAGCTTTTACCTCTGCTGGGCAAAGATCATTGGATGGTAACTTTAGATCTCAAGGAGGCTTATCTTCATGTTCCTATCAGACTGAGTTGCAGGAAGTATCTGCGTTTCAAGCTGGGACTTCTCATTATCAGTTCTCTGCATTGCCCTTTGGCTTATCTACTGCGCCCAGAGTGTTCACGAAAGTTCTGGCTCCAGTGATAGCTTTCCTCAAGTTAAAAGGAATACAGATTTATCCTTATTTGGACGATTGCCTGATTCTGGCTCAAGGAAGGACGAGCTTCTTCATCATTTGGATTATGTGATAGCAGTGCTAAGATGCCTGGGGTATTCTGTGAACTAAATAAAGTCCAGTCTAGTACCCTCTCAGGACATGTGCTTTCTGGGTGTGAGACTGAATACAGCATCCCAGATGGCCTTTTTGACCCCGGACAAACAAAAAAATCTTTCCCTTTACTTTCATCAGTTGTCTCATCTGTCCAGGCTGACTGCAAGGACAGTCCTTCAAGCCTTGGGGTTCATGGCATCTTGTATTCTGGTGCTTCCCAATGCCAAACTGCATATGAGGAAGCTGCAATGGTATCTCAAAAATGTATGGACACAGCACTGCCAGGATTTGGACACTGTCATTCAAATAATACCTTGCATTCAAAAGGAATTTTTGTGGTGGGCTCAGGAATGTCACCTAAACAAGGGACTCTCTGTGACCCGGCCAGAGGCGAGTCAGATTCTAACGACAGATGCCTCAGACATAGCTTGGGGAGCTCATCTGAATGGAAAGTGGATACAAGACAAGTGGCCTGCCAGACTACAGCATCTGCATATCAACTTGAAAGAGATGTTAGCAGTCCAGTTTGCATTAATAGCTTTCAAGGATTTACTTCTTCCAGGGCAGGTGTTGATTCTAACAGACAACACAACTGTCATGTGGTACATCAACAAGCAAGGCGGAACACATTCTTATCCCTCTGCAGGCAAGCAATGATTTTGTGGGAGACTGCTCTCAGTTTACAGCTAAATCTTCAGGCAAGGTTTCTGCCAGGAGCACAGAACTCCTTAGCAGATGTGTTGAGCAGACAAATTATGGATCCCCATGAGTGGAAATTGGATCCTCATGTATTTCAGAAATTGACAGTGTCATGGGGAACTCCAGACATAGATCTGTTCGCTTCTCCACTAAACCACCAGCTGCCAAAGTTTTGCACAAAAAGGTTTCATCCCACAGCTTGGAAAGTGGATGCTCTTTCTTTCAATTGGAGCAATCTTCATGTGTATGCCTTTCCACCTCTGCCTCTCCTCCCAAAGGTACTACTAAAGGCCAGACAAGACAAGCCAAGGATGATTTTGATAGCTCCAGATTGGCCTCGACAGCATTGGTACCCATTACTGAGAAGCCTGGTACGGAAGCCTCCATGGCCTTTACCTTCGATTCCACACCTGTTGTCTCAGCAGGACAGTCATTTGCTCAATGTCAAGCTTCACTCTCTGCACCTAACAGCCTGGCATATTCTGTTTTGAACCGTAGTGGGCCTCCACTTCCACAGCAAGTTTTGAATGTTATTTTGGAAGCTAGAAGGCCTAGTACAAGGAAAGTGTACGCAGATAAATGGAAGAGATTTTTATTTTGGAGTGCAGCAAAGGATTTTGATGTTTCTGAGCCTAATTTAAGTGTGGCTCTTCAATATCTTACTGAGTTACTGGACAAAGGTTTGTCCTTCTCTTCTATTAAGGTTCATGCTGCAGCAATTTCGGCTCACTATGATTGTGACCCACCATTGTTTTCTCATCCTTTGTTCAAGCAATTTCTTAGAGGGGCAAAGAATATAAGACCCCCACGAAGAGCTCCTACTCCTGCTTGGGATCTCAATTTTGTGTTGGGGAAACTCACTCTACAACCTTTTGAGCCTGCAGCTACTGCTGAATTAAAGTTTTTATCATGGAAGACTGTTTTTTTGTTGGCTATTACCTCTGCAAGAAGGGTTTCTGAGTTACAGGCCCTTATGGCGGTTGAGCCTTTCTTAATTTTCCATAAGGATAGGGTATCTTTACGTACTAATCCTTCCTTTATGCCTAAAGTGGTTTCTAGTGTGGCTTTAAACCAAACTATTCATTTGCCTACTTTTTATGCAAATCCCCAAAATAAAGGGGAAAAGATTTTGCACACTTTAGATGTACACAGGCAGTTGCGGTATTATTTGGACAGAACTAAGGGGTTCAGGCAGTCTCAGCAGTTATTTGTTTCTTTTGCTTTGAGTTCTCAGGGCAAGCCTGTGTCAAAACAAACTATTTTTAAGTGGATTGGGTTTTGCATTGCTTTCTGTTATTCCCATCATGGCAAGGAAATTCCAGCTGGGATTAGGCCTCCTTCCACTAGGGCTACTGCCACTTCGACAGCTTTTTTGAGGGGGGTGGCAACTAAGGATATTTTGGAGGCAGCTACTTGGAGTTCAGTGCATACTTTCTCTAGGCATTATCACCTTCCACTTTACTCTAAATCCAGGGCTGGTTTTGCCACTGCTGTTTTGCAGGGCATTTTGGCAGCTCCTGCTTCCTTATAGTTTAGCCATCCTCCCTTACCTCTGCTTTGGGATTCTACCCAAGTGTAAGGACTGCAGCAATGTGAGATGAAGAACATAGTACAGTTTTGTACCTACCATAAATGTAGATGTTCAAGATCCACATTGCTGCAGTCCAATTCTCCCTCCTTCCCTCTTGGAGGCGTTGTGTGGGTTGGGTTGTTAATAGGGTGTATATTGTATATATTGTACATATTATTAGTGCTAGGATGGTTGGTTGTTGGTTTGCTGTCTTTTGGTTTTGACCTTTATTTCTAGGGTCTTCTGACATCTGGGGCAAGAAAAGACTGAGGATATGACGTCGGTCATGCGCATTTGTACCCTGACGTCCTGATGTCAGTCAAATGCGCCTTGACCGACGTCAGCCTTATACTTTGATAGTCGGGCCGACTGAGGACAGCGGACTACCCAAGTGTAAGGACTGCAGCAATGTGGATCTTCGAACATCTACATTTATGGTAGGTACAAAACTGTACTTTTTGATTCTCTAGAGGCCTCCTGCAGGACCGCTGTTACGGGTTCTGTCATTAGGAGGCATGCTTGGTTAAAGGAACAGAATCTGCCTGATCATGTTAAAGCAACATTATTAGATGTTCCATTACAGCATGATACATTGTTTGGTGTTAAAGCAGAAGAGGTGTTAATATGGAGGACAAAGCTAAATCTATGCAAACAGTCAAGGATTTCTTATAGGTACAGCCTCCCAGATTTAGCAGGAACTGGCCTACAAAGAATTGGTCCTTTCCAGTGTCAGACAGGCCACAAAGAGGCAGATACAGACTCCCCAGAGGCAGATCACAGCCCCAAGGCTCATACAAGTATAACAATGGGGTGCTTCTACCTCCAAAAGCGGAGAGGAAAAATCACAGCCATACAGGAAACGGTCTCAATGACTTTCCCTTGCCAGCACCAAGCACTTATTTTCTGGCAGCTCCTTTGGGGGGAAAACTAGCACTTTTTTTCTCAAAATTGGCACATGATCACCCAGGATAAATGGGTCTTGCATATCGTGTCGCAAGGCTACAGGTTCCACTTTCACACCCTGCCAAGGGCAAACGGTATGCCAGACCTGCCACACAATCAGTGGGCAGATGCACAAAAACAAGTCTCATCCCTCATGGACATGAGGGCCATTCAGCAAGTACCACAGCAAGAGCAGGGATTAGGATTTTACTGAAGACTGTTCTTGGTGCCCAGAAAGGACAAAGCCTGGAGACCAATACTGGACCTGTCTATACTAAACACATTTCTGGATATTCCAAAATTCAAAATGTTAACTCTGCAGCAGCTTCTGCCCATGCTGGGCAAGAAGGCTTGGCTTGTGACTTTAGACCTAAAAGAGGCATACCTGCATGTCCCAATCAGACAATCATGCAGAAAATGCCTCACATTTATAGCTGGCTCAATGCACTACCAATTCTCTGCACTGCCCTTTGGCTTATCTACTGCGCCCAGGGTCTTCACAAAATGCCTGGCACCAGTAATTGCATTTTGCAGACGGAGGAATACAAATATATCCTTACTTGGACGACTGCCTTATTCAAGCAGAGAACAAGGACATCCTACTACAGCATCTGGCGTTTGTAAAAGGATTACGAACAGGCCTTGGGTACACAGTAAACGAAAAGAAATCAAGACTTGTACTCTCTCGAGATAATATTCCTGGGTGCAAGCTTGAATACAACTGCCCAGATGGCTTATCTCACGCCAGACACTGACTACTTATTTCAAAATGTTGGCAGCAAAGACCCAGTTATCTGCAAGAAAAATTCTGCAGGCTTTGGGTTTCATGGCATCCTGCATTCTGCTAATTCCATATGCAAGACTGCATATGAGGAAACTTCACTGGTATCTAAAAAGTGTTCATTCCCTGCCTGCAACAAGAGTTTCGATGGTGGGCAAAGGCCTGTCACCACAACACGGGACAGCCATTCACCTTACCCACAGCCAGGCAGACATTAACAACAGATGCATCAGATTATGCCTGGGGGGCCCACATGGCAGGAAGATGTATTCAGGGCACATGGTCCGCAAGTCAAATGCATCTACATATCAATCAAAAAGAGATGCTAGCTGTTCAAAATGCCCTGACAGCCTTCAAGGATCTACTTCATCCAGGACAACTACTGATAAAGATGGGCAATACTACAGTCATGTGGTACATAAACAAGCAGGGAGGCGCACATTCCTACCCCCTCTGCAGACTAACCATGAACTTGTGGGACACAGCATTGACTTAACCAAGTACATCTGCAAGCACAATTCCTGCCTTAAAAGATAAATACTCTAGCAGACGAACTAAGCAGAAACCTAATGGATTCCCACGAGTGGAAATTGGATCCACACGTCATCAGCATAACAAGGAACTGGGGATGCCTGGACATAGACCTATTTGCCTCCCCTCACAACTGCCAACTACAGAGATTCTGCACAAGGACTTATCACAAGCAAGCATGGAAAGTGGATGCTCTATCTTTCAGATGGAAAAACCTAACAGTATATGCCTTTCCTCCACTGCCTGTCCTCCCCAAGGTGTACTCCTAAAGGTCAGACAAGAGAAGCCAAAAATGATTCTGATTGCCCCAGACTGGCCCCGCCAGCACTAGTACCCAATCCTAAAGAGCTTGTCTTAATGCCCAGCCTGGACATTACCTCAAATTCCTCACTTATTGACCCAACAAAACAGTCAGATACTGCACAGCCAACTCAGGACCTTAAACCTGGCAGCATGGCGGATAATGTAGCCATTCAAGACACACCTCTCTCTAAAGCGGTGATGGATGTTATTTTGGAGGCCAGGAGGCCTACCACCAGAAAATCTTATGCAGAAAAATGGAAGAGATTCTGTGCTTGGAACCAGGCACAAGGAATTGACAATGATTGTTCCAAATATTCCTCAGATTTTGCAATACTTAACTGAGATGCTGGATAAAGGCCTTTCCTTTTCATCAGTTAAGATTCATGCCTCTGCCATTTCAGCTCATTACAATACAGAACCACCTATTTTTTTCTCATCCATTACTATAGCAGTATCTCAGAGGGGCCAAAAACATAAGCCCTCCAAGGAGAGCACCAATACCTGCATGGGACCTCAACTATGTCTTAGAAAAACTCACACTGCCTCCGTTTGAGCCAGCTTCTGCAGCTGATATAAAATTCTTATCCTGGAAAACAGCTCTGCCTAGCAATAACCTTTGCTAAATGAGTCTCCGGGTTGCAGGCACTCATGGCTGTGGAACCTTTTATCATTTTCCATCCTGACAGGGGTTTTCTGAGGGACAAACCCTACATTTATGCCTAAGGTAGTGTCCAATGTGGCCCTTAACCAAATGATTCATTTGCCTACTTTTTATCCAAACCCACAGAATAAGGGTGAGAAACTTCTGCATTCTTTGGACTTTCACAGGCAGCTACGCTTCTACTTGGACAGAACCAAAGCTTTCAGAAATACTGAACTTCTAGTGGCATATGCTGCATGATCACAAAGAAAGCCTATCTCAAAGCAGACTATTTCAAAATGGATAGGCCACTGCATTCATTTCTGCTATTCACAGTATGGCAAATCAGTGCCCAAGGGCATTAGGCCACATTCAACCAGAGCAGCAGCCACTTCAGCAGCCTTCCTCAGAGGAGTACCAACCAAAGACATCTTAGAGGCTGCAACTTGGAGTTCAGTGCGCACCTTTACAAAGTACTATCATTTACCTCTCTACTCTAAATCCAGGGCAGGCTTTGCCACTGCAGTTCTGCAGGGCCTCATAGCCTCTCCTAATCCTATTTAGCACCAGCCTCTCCCAACCTTAGCTTTGGGATTCAACCCAATTGTAATGACTGCAACAGTGAAACACGAACATAATACAGTTGTGTACCTACCATAAATGTAGATGTTTGAGTGTATTCACTGTTGCAGTCCAGGTTACCCACCCACCATCCCCCTTTCCTTTGCTGGGACTTATCTGTACTTCTCTGTTCTATACAACCTATGTGGTGTATTTGCTTGTAGTTGAAGGAAAAGTTATCTTTTATGTATGCATGCTTATTGGCATAATTTAGCCTACCATTTTAGGGGCACCTGACATCTGGGGCAAGAAAAACTGAAGAAAATGGCGTCTGCTGCATCTTTTATACCCCTGGCGCACTGACGTCAGGGAGGAGGCGACCGCAGCCAACGCCGGACCAGGACTTTGGAATTCAGGCCGACTGCGGGTAGGCTGCCAGCAGGATAACCCAATTGTAATGACTGCAACAGTGAATACACTCGAACATCTACATTTATGGTAGGTACACAACTGTACTTTTATTTGGGGGTGCCCCATCTTTTGGTCCAACCTCCCTGTGTGATTTGTCAAAGTTTCAGTCAGCGCACTTTGAACGAGTGCAAGAATAATTTGATCCTGAAAGGCCTACTTAAGTCACCTTTTTCAGAGGCCCTTTCTGCGATGTAGGTCTCACCCCCTCCTGGTAAGGACAGGAAAAGGTCCAGTTCGGTTCCTCCATCATCCGGTGACCAGGGCAAATCTGTGAAATCTAAAATGCCACAACTATCTTTGGAGCATAAGTCTGCCTCGTCAACACCAACCTCTTTTTGCTCCAGCTATGACTGTTACTATATCGGCATCAGCTTCGGTTCCGATACCATCTCTGGCACCGACTTTCGACCTTACGACGACTGCTATGACCTCTGCACCGAGTGCCGCTTCAGCACAGTGCACGCCTTCGATGCCTATCTCTGCAGTTATGACTGAATCTTCCTTGTTTGCTCAAAGTGCCCCTTCGGCACTGAGCCCTTTTACGGTCCCGATAACTACGATTTTGATTCCTCTACTTCTCAGTTCGGGACACCCATCCCTCTTTGGTCGGACTTGCTTTCCATGCTATGGAGAGGGCCCTTGCTTCTGGTAGCATTCTGACGACGTCGGAACCCCAGACCTCTCCCCCTGAGCTACAGCTGTCACAGGCCACCTCCCCAGGACACCGAGCAGGAAAACCTGCAGAATCCCCCATTGCAGGGTGCCCTCTCTTCCGAGTCCTCCTCAGAGGTCCCACTGAGGAGCCCCCACGGAAGAGATTGTGCAAGAGGAAGCATGTAGACTCGCCTGAGGAGTCTCTAACAGAGGACCATGAATTTTGATGACTGTGAAGGGTCCCCATGGTCACCCCCTAATGTCTACTTTGGGGACATTCTTGAAATGTTGAAACAGAGGGGTGATTGGAAGCCCTCTAACCCTTCTACTGAGGAGTCCGTTTCAGCAAGCTTTCCTTGCCCGGCCTTCTACCTCTTGGGTGACCCCGCCTGCAGATGAGCTAATTCAGCCTTTTTTTTTTTTTTTTTCAGAAAAAGGATCTTGCTGAGGAGAGTCCTGGGCTGTGGAGAGATTGGGGAAGTGAGTCTTTGCTTCAGTGACCTTCTCCATATAGTCCCTGAACTACTTTGCACATTTTATGAGGTTCCAAAGAGACTTTATCTCCTAACTCTCTGAAACACTTGCAGGGCAGGTGTCTGTCGAGGCAAGGGATAAAGTTGCCTTGTAGCTTGCAACCCCGGAATCGATCTGCAATTAATCCATGAGGTTGCTCTCCCATGCAACCTAAAGGGGCTGCTAGAGCCTGGGTTCAGGCATGGTTATGAGGCGCCATGCCTGGATGCGCCTTTGTGACCTCATAGACTCTTTCAAGTCTTCCTTCCTGAATGCTCCCTTTGAAGCATCTTTTCCTTTTTGGCCTCAAGGTGAAGGACACTCTGGCCAGATGTGAGCAGGACAGTAAGACCCTGTCTGCCATAGGTCTATGTTTTTTCAAACCCTCAATGATGTTCTTAGTGTTTCACTGTTGCAGTCATCACACTTAGGTTATCTGCCTGCAGGTAGCCCTCAGTCAGCCCGAATACCAGAGTCTTGGGATTTCTGCATCGGATGCTGTCCAAAGTCTTGGGATTTCTGCGTCGGATGCTGTCGCCTCACCCACAATGTCAGGTCGTCAGAGGTATAAAACATACAGCAGATGCCATTACACAAGCTTTTCTTGCCATGCGGGAGCCCGAAGCAGAAGCAGTTTGCAAGTGCCGGTCGGCAGCTACCTGAAATTTTCGTTTTTAGAGTTTCAAACCTGAAGTCTCCTAAAGCGAAGTACCTCATTGGGGATCCTTTATTCTTGCTCTAACTGATGTCAGAAAAAGTATGCCTGTGGAAAGCAAATACCTCAGAGATTTTCATTCTTACTGCGTCACCTGTTTATAGGCCCAGACCACGACGTCCCTTGCTGTCGGTTTTGTGCCTTGTTCAACGCCCAAACTATTTGTCGTCGGGCTATTTTGTGTCTCAATTCTTTTGCTGTCATTCTCCGTATTTGGAAATGGCTTCGGTAAGCCATCCGACTACCGATCTTCCGAAAAAATGCAAAGATAAAGACAGAGACAGACTGCATAGGTCCAAAACTGCCGACTACTCTTCTGTTAAGCAATTCGCCAGTCTGGTACTCGTTGAGGCGCTTTCGCAGCCCCTTTTACCCACTTCTACAGATTAGCAGACCTCTACTGAGACCCATTCGGAGTCAGGTATGCCGCGAGATTCTTCTTCGACTATGGAATCTGTGGATGTCTCTACCTTGGATGAGTCCGGAGCCGCTGTGCAGGCAACTGCTTCTGAGGGTATATTCAGACCTTCCGATGTTCGTATTAAACTACTTTGTTAATGACTAAATCTACCGAATTTCTCAGGCCCAGAGTTCGCACTACGCCTAGGAAACCAACTACCAAAGCACATTCTCAACCTCCCATGCCACAGAAACAAATGCTTAGAATGGCTGAAGGCCTTATTACTTTAATTAGGGGAAGCCAGCCTTCCCCCTCTAAAAGAAAAATAATTGATTTTCCTTCTGATTCTTCAGACTGAGTCTGATGACTCTGACCCCTGTGATTACCAGGACATATCCTTCTCTACCTATGAGGACTCAGATTGCAGAGGATTCAATTCCCTCAGCCCCCCCCCCCCAGAGGACCTTTCTTTCGGTGAAACCTTGCATACCCTAAGAGCATTTCCGCTGGGAATGCCAGCACTACCCACAGTACAAAAAGAGACTCTGGGAATGTTTAGACTTGCCTCAGCATAGGCCTCTAGCTATTCCCCCTGTCCTGGATATTGTAGATGATGTCTTTTTGGAATCCAGCCTTACCCCTGATACTTTACCACCTGCTCCTGGAAAGCTGGACAGATACTACAGAGTACCTGACTCTCACAAATTTCTCTTTAAAAATCCCACTGCGGATCCAGAGACCATTTCTCAGAGACCTAAAGGTATTAAGGCTTCTACAGCCAAAAACCCTACCTCTTCATAGAGGGATTCTAGAGCTCTAGACCGATGGAGTAAGAAGGTTTATACCTCTGCAACTCTTGCCATCAGGGCTTTAAACTGCCAGTTTCACATGTTGAAGTACCAGTAGCATATTATTGATCTAATTAAACAAAAAATGTTGTTGATTCCTGATTGTGCAGAAAATAAGGACTTGCAAGGCTTAATGCATTCTGCAAACCAAGTTGATAAACATATTTTGTAGTGTGGTTTTGATGCCTTAGAAGCATCTTCCAGAGCTGCTGTCAGTAGGTCTGTTCTGTGAAGGCATGCTCGGCTGAAGGAACAAATCTTGCCAGACTATGTCCAGGCAAAATTACTTGATGCTCCATTAACCAAGAATGTTTGTTTGGCTCTTAAAAAGATGGAGTAAAAAGCTAAATCCGTGCAAACTGTTAGATTTCTTACAGGTACAGCCCCATGGATTCAGTAGGCATTGGCCTTCAAAAAGAACTTGTCCTTTCCAGTCCCTTCCAGACCTTCTCAGCCCAAACCCAGGGGCAACAGACCACAATGACTATAGTCTCATGGTATGCACAGGATACAAACAATGGAGTGCTCCCTCCTCAAAAACTGAGTGGTAAGCCACCCCCCTATGGAAAAAGTTCACAATGACATGTCCTTAATCCTTCCCAGCCATGCCCAAGTACTTGCACCCCTAGGAAGAAAACTCGCCCTGCATGCAAAAAACTGGGAGTACATTACCCAGGACCGATGGGTCTTAAACATTGTATCCCAGGGATACAGATTCTATTTCCACTCTCTGCCAACCCCAAGCGGATTGCCAGACCTTCCTCCAAACCAGTGGACAGAGGCCCAAAAGCAAGTATTTTCTCTTCTCAGTAACAGGTCTATTCAGCCTGTGCCAACAGAGCAAAGGGTGCAGGGTTTCTACTCCAGGCTGTTCCTGGTGCCCAGGAAAGTGAACTTTTGGTGCCCTGTTCTGGAGCGGTCATCCCTAAACACCTTTCTGGTGGTACCAAAATTCAAAATGCTTACACTCCAGCTTGGCTAGTCACCTTAGATTTTAAAGAAGCTTATCTGCACATCCCCATAAGGGAATCTTGCAGGAAATATCTACATTTCATGGCAGGCTCTATGCATTATCAGTTCTCTGCACTTCCCTTTGGCTTATCTACTGCCCAGGGTATTCACAAAGTACCTGGCTCCAGCCATTGCTTACTGCAGGCAGAGAAATATTCAAATTTACCCATACTTGGACGATTGCCTGATTCAGGCGGACAGTCGGGAATTTCTACTTCAGCCCCTGACGTTTGTAAAGAGACTCATAACTTCTCTAGGGCATACCATCAACTAAAAGAAATCACATCTGATACCCAAAAGATTGTATTCCTGGGAGCAAGCTTGCACACAACTTCCCAGATGGCATTACTCACTCCAGAAAAGCAGGTTTATTTGATAACTTATTTCAGACTACTGCCCACCCAAACCCAGCTATCTGCAAGAAAAATATTGCAAGCCCTAGGGTTCATGGCCTCATGTATTCTACTGATTCCATATGCAACACTGCATATGAGGAAACTTCAATGGTACTTAAAAAGTGTCTGGTGTCAACATTACCAGGACCTGGAAACAGTGATTCCTATCATTCCTTGCCTAAGGACAGAGTTCCTTTGGTGGGCAGAGGCTTGCAGCCACTACAAGGGACTCCATTTCTCGCAACGCCCCCTGCCATCCAAACTCTGACAACAGACTCATCAAACTATGCATGGGGGATCACATGGCAAGCAAATGCATTCAAGGCAAATGGAGCCCAGGACAAATTCACCTACATATCAATCAAAAAGAAATGTTAGCTGTACAGAATGCACTGACCACCTTCAAATACCTTATCCTGCCAGGACAACTCCTGATAAAGACAGACAACACCACAGTTATGTGGTACATAAACAAGCAGGGAGGAACTCACTCCTACCCACTCTGCAGGTTAGCCATGGCTCTGTGGAACACAGCCTTAAGCAACCAACTGCACCTGCAAGCTCAATTTTTGCCAGGCAAACAAAATTCACTGGCAGATGACTTAAGCAGAAATCTAATGGACCCACACGAGTGGAAACTGGAACCAAACTCATTCAAACTTCTAATGCACGGTGAGGGACACCCACCGT
Organism: Protopterus annectens; assembly: GCF_019279795.1. Classification (NCBI taxonomy): domain Eukaryota; kingdom Metazoa; phylum Chordata; order Ceratodontiformes; family Protopteridae; genus Protopterus; species Protopterus annectens. Next base: position 1,147,939,192 of record NC_056728.1, on the reverse strand, counting down.
GGTGGACTTATTTGCGTCCCCCCAAAACAATCAACTAAACAAATTTTGCACCAGAATTCCCCACAGCCAAGCTTGGAAAGTGGATGCTGTATACTTCACATGGGAGAACCTCTCAATCTATGCCTTTGCCCCTCTGCCCCTCCTTTCAAAAGTACTCCAGGATCAAACAGGACAGGCCAAGGGCAATCCTTATTTTACCAGACTAGCCAAGCTAGCACTGGTACCCACTCCTATGCAGTCTGACAACAGTGCCATCCTGGCACCTAAATCAGACCTCCTCTCTGCTGTCCCCGCAGGAGGGACAGATTTTGCATTCTCAGCTGCAAACCCTGAACCTGGCAGCCTGGCTTATTCCCTGAATACATCACCAGCAACCCTCAGCAAACAGGTACTGGATGTTATCCTTGAGGCCAGGAGACCCAGTACTAGGAAATCCTATTCAGAAAATTGGAATAGATACTGTTCTTGGAGCCAGTCTCAAGGGAAGGACACAGCCGTACCCTCCTTGCCTCAAATCCTAGTTTACCTAGCAGAACTGCTCCACAAAGGCCTATTCTTCTCATCAATTAAGATTCATGCATCTGCCATCTCAGCTCATTACAACACTGAGCCCACCCTTCTTCTCTCACCCTCTGATAAAACAGTTCCTGAGAGGAGCTAACAATTTAAGACCCCCCCAAGGAGAGCTCCCACTCCTGCCTGGGACCTTCTTTGTACTAGAGAAGCTCACACTTCCCCATTTTGAGCCTGCTGCTACAGCAGAGTTAAAATTCCTCTCTTGGAAAACAGCCTTACTGCTAGCCATCACTTCAGCAAAAAGTGTGTGCGAGTTACAGGCCCTTATGGCTGTGGAACCCTTCATTATCTTCCCTGCTGATAGGGTTTCCCTCAGGACTAAGCCATCTCTTATGCCCAAGGTGTTGTATCCAGTGTGGCTTTAAACCAGTCCATCCATTTGCCAACTTTTTTTCCCTAATCCTCAGAATAAAGGGGAAAGGATCCTGCACTCCTTGGATGTGCACAGACAGCTCAGGTTGTTCCTTGACAGGACTTAACCTTTCAGAAATGTTTGACCAGCTGCTAGTCAGCTTTGGTACAGGTGCAGAGGGCAAGGCCATTTTGAAACAAACCATTTCTAAATGGATAGCACACTGCAACCATTTCTAAATGGATAGCACACTGCATCCATTTCTGCTACAAACACCATGGAAAACCTACCCCACAGGGGATCAGGCCTCATTCCACTAGGGCTAGCTCAACCTCTACATCTTTTTTTCAGGGGAGTCCCTACCAGGGACATCCTGGAGTTCTGTCGACACCTTCATCAAGCATTACCACTTACCTATCTTTTCTAAATCCAGAGCTGGATTTGCCACAGCAGTCTTACAAGGCCTGCTAGCCAGCCCTACTACTTGACTGCCTCCATCCTTCCTCAGCTTTGGGAATCTACCCAAATGTGATGACTGTAACAGTGAAACACGAAGAACATAGTACAGTTGTGTACATTTACCATAGATGTAGATGTTCGAGTGTGTTCACTATTTGAAGTCCTGGTTACCCTCCCTCCAACCCCCTGTCTTTCTATACTTTCTACCTATCCTCTTTTTTGCCCATATCTTATAGAAATTGTATTTAATTTTTACTGGAGGTGTTCCACACCATTTGATTGCTTCCTATTTTGGGCGCTCTTGACATCTGGGGCAAGAAAAACTGATGTAATGGCGTCAGCTGCATGTTTTATACCGCTGACGACCTGACGTCATGGATGAGGCAACAGCATCCGATACAGAAATCCCAAGACTCTGGTATTCGGGCCGACTGAGGGCTTACCTGCAGGCAGATAACCCAAGTGTGATGACTGCAACAGTGAATACACATCTACATTTATGGTAAGTGTACATAACTCTACTTTCCTTTTCCAGGAATCAGAGGAGTGCCAAAATTTGGCACAAAATCTCAGGGTCCTTTCTGTGCCACGTGTGGTGATGATACCCCTAGGGGCAGAGGGGGTAACAATACCGAGGTACAGGGGGTCCATGTAATCGGGGACTCAGGGATTCTTTGTCTGGGCAGCCTTATCAGTGCTCCTGAATAGCGGCCCAATTGCTTTCCTCTGGAAACAGTTGGGGGTCATTCTCTCTGCACCAAGCTGCCTGGCATGCAATAACCACCGATTGTTGGGTACAGACGATCATAACTGGAGGCTACACTATTCCCCTCATCACTTATCCAAAGCTTCCATCAAAACTTCCCAGTGTTCCACCCAGTCAAAGGGAAGCAGCAGCTGCAGAAATAAACAAGCTGTATCAAGAGTCATCCAATTAGTCCCACCAGACCAGTGCGGATCTGGATTTTACTCGAGATTCTTTTTGGTGAGGGGGACTGCAGACCCATTCTGCATCTTGGCAATTTAAACAAAACTGTTGCCCAAACCAAATTCTTTTTCTAAGGGAAGGAGATTGGATGTGCTCGCTAGATCTCCAGGACGCATATTACCACATCAAAATGTTCAAACACTCCAGGAGTCTCCTTGGCTTCCAGCTGGGAGCCAGTCGTTTCCAGTTTTGTGCCCTGCCGTTCAGACTCCCTACAGCCCCCCAGAGTGTTCACAAAGTGCATGGCAGTGGTTACAGCTCACTTAAAACGTACAAGGACTGTGGGTGTTTCCATATTTCTATGATTGACTCCTTACTGCCCCCACCAAGCATCTTCTGGTAACAGCCCTGTATTACTCCCTTTCACTGGCAAAACTTTTGGTGATAACTGTAAACTGGGAGAAATCCAATCTGGCTCCTGTCCAGAAGATAGAATTATGTGGAGCAGTCTTAGTTACCCACCCTTGTGTGGTGTTGCTCCCAGCCCACAGACTTCAGAGATTGAGGCTTCAGCTCCGAGTGATACTCTGTCAAAACAAAGTCTCAGCAAGAGAGGTTCCCGTCTTTGGTCGATGAGGCCAGACACAGAACTTTGGAGCCGTCCATTCCAACCCTCTCAGCCCAAAGCCATTGTGACCACGGATGCTTCCTTGGGGGGGGCATTTCCAGTGAAAGATTGTCCAAGGCACATGATCCACGTTAGAAGCCGTCTTGCATATCAACATTCTAGAACTGAGAGCGGTGCTTTTAGCATTGCAAGCATTCCAACCGGTTCTATCTTCTGGAATGATTGCAATTCAGTCAGACAGCATGTCAGTAGTCTGGTATATCCATAAGCAAAGAGAAGCCAAGTCCTACCCCCTGTGTTGATAGGCCATGAGAATTTGGCAGTGGGTGATAGCTTCCAACCACTTTCTGATAGCAATGCATATCCTGGGGATTTCCAGTGTGATTGCAGCCAAGTTGAGGGGATGTATCCTCTTGCCTCATGAGTGGTTTTCCAGTCCTGAAATAGCAGCAGAAATCTTCAGCCGTTGGAGCCAGCCTTGCTGCGACCTATTCGCCTCCCCGTCAAACAACAAATGCAGCAGCTATTTTTCCCCATTTCCTCCATAGGGGTGAGTCCCCGAGGGATACTGTGATCCACAATTGGCCCACAGGACTACTATATACCTATCTCCCTATTCCTCTGATACCCCAGTTCATAAAGAAAGCCATTCGGTTGAAATGCAAAGTGATCCTCATAGCTCCATTTGGCCTCAAGTTTGATTTCCCTTCCTTCGGCCTCATCTATTATGTTGACTGTGGTTTCTGGATCCCCTTCCAGACCTAATTTCTCACCCCCAAGGGCTGAATCATCTGAACCTGTCCAGTCTCAAGATGACAGCTTGGTTTCTCCACTTCCATTAGTTGCCAGGCAGGATGATCTCACCTCACCTGTTTATGACATTATTCTGGCTTCTCATAAACCATCCACTAGAAGACTGTTTGGACAAATGGAAAAGATTCTCTGTTTGGTCAAAGGAAAAGATGCTAGATCCGTATTCCACTCCAGTCACAGCAGTTTTACAATACCTGTCTTTAAGTTTTTCGAAGATGGAACCACAGCCTCTACCATACAAGTACACCTAATGACTATTTCAAAGTATCACAATGGATTGGGTGGTACTCCCCTAATAAATTTTTGTCAAAGGAGTTTCTCACTTTAGGCCTCCAATCAGACAGCCTATAGAGCCATGGAACTTCCCGTTAGTTCTCTAGTCTTTGACTCGACCTCCCTTTGAGCCGTCAGCGAAATATGACTCAAATTCTTGTCGTGGAAATCCGTCTTCCTACTAGCCATTACATCAGCCAGAAGAATTTCTGAGCTTCAGCCATTATGCACCAAAAGACCCTATCTAATCTTCCATAAGGGCAGGGTATCACTCCGGACAAACCCATTTTTTCCTCCCCATAGTAGTTTCTGACTTTTCCTTCAATCAGACTGTTTCCCCAAATTTTTCTAATAGAGGAATACTCCCTGCATTTCTTGGATGTGCACAGACAATTGAGATTTTATTTAGACAGGACCAAAGCAATTCATAAAACTGACCAACTTTTCATTTCCTTTTCTGGGCCTTGAATGGGAAATTCTGTCTCCAAGGTCACGTTATCCAAGTGGTTAAGGGACTGCATACATTTTATTTATTTATTTGCAGAAGAGCCTATGCCAAAGAATGTTAAAGCCCATTCTGCTAGATCTATGGCAACATCTGTAGTCTTCAATTCCAGAGCTTCTGTGTGGATATCTGTGCAGCAGGCACTTGGGCTAAACCCCACACTTTTATCAATCCTTAAAAATTGGATGTAGTCTCCAGAGGGAGAGCTGCTTTTGGCTCAGTGGTACTCAGGAACTTTCTTCCATAAGGGCCGCCCAAGGATCACAAGGTAGCTGGGGATTCTGTCCCGTCAGTGATGAATGGAAAGATTAACATCATCAGATAAAGAAGTTGCGTCTTACCATAACGTTCCATCTGTGTTCATCTTTAATTCATCACTTATCACTCTCCTTCCCCGCCAAAGGCTCCTGGGGGATACTTTGGGTCAAAGTGGTGTCTTAGGGTATTTGTGCAGAAATAGATTCTGCTTTACTTATACAACATGGGCAAACTCGATCTGAGGTAACAGGAAGAAGGGCATTGTGGGTAGAAGCTTAGCTCGAGAGTATTTTTCTGGTGTGACCTTTGTATTAGGCCGATTCTGTTCCATGGGCTCAGAACCGAACCCATCAGTGGTGAATGAAAGCAGATCAACAACACAGATGGAAAGTTATGATAAGACATCATTCTCTTTTCCTGTGCTTCCCAGGGTCCTGCACAGTATCAGAAAGGACTCATTTAGACCCAGACAGCACCGATTCCCCCTTCTCTTTCACTTGGTCAGGGGTAGTCATCACAAATTTACTTCACTGGATGGATCATCTCACACAAGACGAGGAATAATCTTACTCACCCTCACCTGTCCACTCTTCAGTTGACACTGTCTGATAGGGTTTTGATTCCTTTTAAATTACACTTTTCTGAGGACATGCTTACAGTTCTGTAGGATGCCAAGAAACTCACTACCAGAAAATTCTATATGGCTAAATGGAAAAGATTTTTGGTTATTTCCAACATCACCGGGATCCCTTCGCAGTGGAGTTGCTTTGGTCCTTTGTCTTGTGTAAACCACTACATGCGGACACCTAGCATATTCTTTGGTTAAAGCGACCATGTCAGCAGTCTCTGCTTGCCTGCCCTTGAATCAACCCTCTTGTTTTGAGGGCAAACTCTTAAGGGTGTCCTTCATATCAAGCCCCCAAGAAAACCTGTTCCTTGAAAAATTGACTCATGCTCTTTTTGAGCACAATTCTTCCCTTTTGCAACACTGCACCTGAAAGACTATTTTGTTAGTCGCTGTTACTTCAGCCAGAAGCTTCTGAGCTTCAGACTCTGGTGGCAGTTCTTTGCTTTTTCATAGGGACAGGGTGTCTCTGTACTAATCATTCTTTTATGCCCATGGTGGTCAGTGAGTTCTTAATCAGCCTGTCCAGTGTCCTTCCTTTTTTTCTTCTTTGCAGTCTGCTAATGAGAAGGTTCTTTATACCTTGGATTTACATAGCCTTTGTCTTATCCAATTAATAACTAAGCTGTCTGCCTGCAAATTTGAGCAGCTCTTTTTTTCTTTTCATACTAGGACCTTGGGTTTGGAGGTTTCTAAGCAAACTGTCTCCTCCTGAATGTCCGAGACCATTTTTTTTGTTGTTTTCATGACAAACAGCTTTCTGCTTTAGTTTGAGCTCATTGTGAAGGCAGCAGCCTCTTTTGGAAATTTCTTCAAAGGTTTTAGATTCTAGATTCATCCTTGATCCTGCTACTTGATCCTCTGTCCACACTTTTATTAAACATTACAAGTTGGATGTCGTTTCCAGAGCCAGGGGTATCCTTCACTGGTTTGTGGAGGCCTCCTCTGTGCCTTCCTACTTTCATCCTTTACAGTAGCTTTGGTAATCTCCCACATGTGATGAATTTTGCAGTAGTAAAAAGGACATAGTGCACTTGTGTAAAATGTTACTAAACAGTAGATGTCCTTTTCAGTGTTGCAGTATTCAGTCCCTCCCTCCTGCCCTCATTTTTTTCTTCTGTTGGGAATACTGTACTGGCCGAGGGGTCTTTGTCTTCTTGCCCTGTTGCTCCTGTGTTTCTTTTTCTGTCTGGAATTGCATGTTCTCCTTTTTTCTGGTAGTGCTGTAGTTCTCCTTGGCCACTTCAGCTCCAAGTATTAAGAGTGCGTATGTTACCTTAATGCCATATGCCTGCACAGTGAGCATACACTTGACTTGCTGCACAGGGAGGATGATGTAAAGGCTTTGGTATACTGAACAGACATTGGGCTGTCCTCTGCAAGAGATTCCACGTGATGAGTACTGCAACAGTGAGAAGGACATGTAATGTTATGGTAAGATTTTACACAACTCTACTGTCTGGAGGTCGTCTGCAGAAACAGATGTCTGAGCTGAAGTCTGCCTCTGATTTATTTTCCTCCCTAGACAGATCCCCATAGAGGAGGCAGGACAACAGATTGTGGAAAAAGCACATCACCCACAAGCATCTCCCTAGCCAGAAACCAACAAATGAAAAAGTGCTAATTGTCCATGTCCTTCCTCCTCCAGTGATTGGCCTGTTCTTCTCCTGGATTAGTTCTGCAGGAGGCATTTAGTTTATTACCTCTTGCAGGAATGTCCTCTCAGAATTCTCTGCAAAATCCATAAGCCAAGTGAAGTCAGGTGTGAGAGTACTTGGCTTCTCTGGCAGCTCTCGCCATCAGCCAGCTTACAAGGTGTAAGCACATGGTAATATTATCAGGATAGAGACGGTTCATGCCTGAGAAAAGAAGTTCTTTTTAATTTCAGAGTCTGACGCATCTTCTAACACCTTACAACATCGATGCACTGGAACCTCAATCTTAAATGCAGCCTACATAGGCAAATGTTTTATAGTTTTTTGCTGAGCATCCTTCTTTGACTAGCCTTCTCCTGCAGAGGATTCTTACCATTTATTTAAACTGGTACTGACATGTCGTCACCAGCAAAGCATGGCAAGAACCCAGTGTGATGACAGTCATTCATTGGAAACTAGACAAGATCTTCCTGACTGTTAAAACTGGAATTCTGGTGTGCAAAATACTGTGAGTTGACTCTTGCAGTTGCAGCAACCCTAAAGAATGCTGCACCCTTACAGAGACCAGAGATTCATTTTCCAGAGAAAGTTGAAGGGGGGGGGGGGCAATTTCATGATGTCTGTGCATTCTCAGTCTTTGCACTTAGGGTGCTTAGCTACTTGGTGGACGGATTGAGGTTTCCAGTGCATAGAAGTATAAGGTGTTGGAAGATGTCAGACTCTGAAATTAAAAAGAAATTCTTTTCTCCGGCATGAACTGTCTCTATCTTGATAACATTACCATGTGCTTACCTTTATGGATTTTGCAGAGAATTTTGAGATGACATTCATTTATGCCCCATACACTAGCTGTATCAAGAAAGAGATGGCAGAAAGTGAAAAAGGCAAGATGCTTACAGCTGCTGCTATTAGGCGTACAAGTCCTCATCACTAATTTTTTTAGGAATGCATGAGAGTCTGCATCACTTGTGGTTCAAGTGCATCCAGCAGCAGCCAGGAAAAAAAGTGTAGATGTGGTGAGGGCTTCTGTCATAGTCGACAACGTAATAGTAAGAATTCTTCCCAAAACTAGGGTTTGTGTAGTTCCCAGTCTGGGGAACAGTAGTAGCAGCAACCGACTTCTTGAGCTATCTGCCTGTCCATCTTCCAGTCTGGTAGGCCATTCCACCCAAAAATGGATATTGGTATAGTAACCAGAGGCTTGTGTAACCCCTTTCCATCATAAATCCAGACACTCCTTTCCCAACATCCTACCCCATTAGAAGAGGGTAGTGTTAAACAAGATCTTTAACAAGCCTCAAAATGAGCCATCCAGGAGGTCCCACCAGGAAAAGATTTCAGATTTTGCACTAGAGTCTTTAGGTACTAGTAATTACCATGGACTTCGGACCCACTTCAGACATAAGTGGCCTCAGTTTATTCCAAAATAAGTTTCAGATGGTCAAAATGCAGTTGGACCTTTCTTGCCACTTTGATTGCATGTCCAAGATGCATACGTACATGCATGCAAAGATTGCAAAGGAGAGACGGCTGTTCCTATACTTGCCCCCATGGTGGCCATAAAGTGCATGCCTCTGGCTGCAGCAAACCAGAAGTGGTGCCAAGGTGTTCCCATACCTGGAGGATAGCTCCTGATTTTCTGCAACCTTAGAGCAGTTAATGTCCATTTAGAACTCTCTAGTTCAGCAGTTCCTGCCCTTAGAAATCCCAGTAAGTCTTAGATGCAGCCTACACAGACAAATGTTTTATAGTTTTTGCTGAGCACCCTTCTTTGGCTAGCCTTCTCCTGCAGAGGATTCTTACCATTTATTTAAACTATTTTCAGAATGTTTCATTCCAAAGTACTGTTGGGCAGCCATATATCTTGGGGCCTTGGGGTTCATGGCAACTACACTGTTTCTTATATCACCTAAGAAGTACAACAAAGGGTCTTCAGTGGGCAGTGTGTACTCTGTGGACCTAGTGTTCAGACCAGATGCGAGATCATAATTTCCAGGGCATGTCAGAAACATTTGGCATAGTGGCTTCTTAAATCTAAAATTTCTCTTGCATCCCCTTCTAAATACCAAACCCCTGTGTCATTGTTCATAGGTATATACTAGGCTAGCAGCCCCTGTGGACCATTTTAAACCTAGCCTGCTTTGATTAAAGGTGAGAGATAAACCCTGTACCCTCTGTCTATGTTGTAAACTCCTTAACCTTTATAAATGAAAACCAAGCATAAATAATGCACGAAAACCACCAAAAAAGAGAGCAGGAACTGGATGCACACCAGTTTATTCTGGTACCTCGGCTTCCACAGCCTTCCTTTGAAGGCTGTGGAAGCCGAGGTACCAGAATAAACCGGTGTGCATCCAGTTCCTGCTCTCTTTTTTGGTGGTTTTCGTCCTTAACCTTTATGCCAAGACCCATGTCATAGACAACTCAGCCTTAGGATTGAGGGATGTGTATTTTCAAGGGTGGATGTTGCTGCGTGAATAGTCATAGAGTAAGGGCATTCTGCTTATCAGTGTCCTGAAAGTGAAGGTGGTTCTCCGTTTTCTACATTTTTTCAAGTTTCCCTTGGAGAGGCAGTTGGTACTGGTGTGTGGTATGCCAGCAAGTGGAGGAGAGCGGGCCTCACTCCTGTCCCCTGTGTCAAGAGGCCCTATGGTTGTGAGTATACCATATGCTCATACAGCTTTCTAGTTTTTGCTCATGTTCTTGGAGAAGCCAGCATCCTATCAGATTTTTTCAGCCAGTGTCACCTGTTGCTGCACTAGCAGTCTCTTAGCTGGGAGGTGGTGAAGTGTCTCTTCCACTGATGGGGAATCCTCTTTGGCCTGGTCAGGATTGTCCACATATTTACCTGTTTCCCCCAGCAAATCTAGTTTCTCCTGCTCTGACCTTACTTTCTGGAGAAGCGCCTCAGACTGAATCCCTTCAGAACACTGCAAACTCACCCATTTGGCAAAGCCCCTTTCCAAGCTTTCATATCCTTGTAGACTCAACTTACTGTAATAGGGTTGTCTGGGTCTTTGTCTCTGCCCAGAAGGTCATGAACAGAAGTACTTAAAGAAGTGTGGGCATTATTTTTTTCCAGTTTGAGCCTTTGATAAAATGTTATCTTTCCTTGGCTCCAATTCTGTGATGCTAGACTATCCAGCACAGATGAATTGATCTCATGGAGGCCCATGCATCAGCTATTCCCAGTTTTTCTTCAGAACTTTTAGAGTTATTCAGGCTTTTCTCAAGGTACGTAAAACTTTTCTGAAGGGTACTTTTTTGATCAACCCTACTTCAAAAAAGCCTGCTGCTCCTTGGAGAACTGTGTTTTACCCTTAAATTAATTTCCTTCCCTTTTGCTTGCCAGTAAGTTGGAGCTAAAATTTCATTTCTGGAAAATGGTCTTGGGGTAATCACCTCAAGAAAGGAGAATGTCTGAACCGAAGGCTGTGTGTAAACTTTCTTCATCTGTTTTTCCAGAAGGGACAGATTAGCCTTGAGAACAAACTCCATCCTCTTGCTCAAGGTAGTTACAGAAGCGATTCTCAAATAGTCTGCAAATACTGTAGTATCTTTTCTAAATAACTTTATAATAAAAGCAAATACTTATTGCAGTGTACTGATGTGCATATAAACTTCAATTTTACCTTTAAAAAAAATAAATAAATAAATAAAGGATTTTCAGTTGTTCATCTGTTGCGCTATCAATAAAAAGGTCAGGAAGTTTTCTAGAACTGTCTTATCAAGGTGGCTGTAGGAGTGCACCATGTTTCTCCTAGGAAAAATCTGAAACAGTTGGCAGTACAACCCAGAGCTCATTGTACAAGGGCTTTGGCTACTTCACATACTTTGTTGCTTTGCAAATGCTTCCATAGGTGACAAGACATGCTGCTGCAGCTTGGGCCTTTCTGAGTGCTGTTATGTAACATTGCAAGCTAGATAGAGTCTGTCATACCAAGTCTGCCACTGCTGTTGGGGAATGCTTTCTTGATTCTACCCAGAAGGGCCTTTTGTCAAGTCTGTCCTAGTAGTGAGGGGAATGAACCAGAGCGTGGCAGATTTGAAAGTTCTGTATTTTACAATAATGATAGATGTTCATCATAGTATTTGCCATTGCACTCCTCACATTTTGGATTCCTACCTCCAGGTTGCCAGATTGGCTGGCCTGACATTGCATGACCACCTTTCCACCACTGTGAAAGAAAGTTGGTGATTTAAGAGGTGTGATGTTCTTCGTGTTTCACTGTTGCAGTCATTACATTTGGGTAATCTGCTGGCAGGTTGCTCTCAGTCGGCCTGAATTCCAAAGTCTTGGGTCCTGCGTCAGTTGCTGTCTCCTCTTCTATGACGTCAGGGGTATAAAACATGCAGCTGACGACATAGAAGAGGAAGTGTTTCACAAGTGACGGTCGGCCGACTACTGAAATATTCGAGTTTGAGTTTCAGAACCAAAGTCTTCACTAAAGCTAAGTACCCTGTTGGGGAAACTTTTTTCTTGCTTTTTACCAATGTCAGAAAAAGTTAATTATATTACTTGTGGGAAGCAAATACCTCATAAGGATTTCCATTTTATACTGTATTCCTTGCCTAGGCCCTGATCACAACGTGCCTGGCTGTCTGTTTTGTGCTAGATTTAACCAACGCACTGTTAAGCGTCTGTATATTTTTGCATCAAAGTATTTTGGAAACAGATTTAACTACCCAGAAATGTCGTCTGATAGCAATCCGACAACCGGAGTACATAAACGCAAGGAAAAGGACAGAGAAAGTCAGTCGAGATCCAAAACCGACGACAAAGCTTCTCCTAAGCCAGTCGCCGGTTCGCCAGTACTCAGTGAGGCACTTTCGCAGCCCTGGATACCCGCTACCTTCGTGTCACAGGCCTCTACTGACACCCATGTGGAGTCCTGCATGCCGCAAGATACTCAAGGTATTGGACCGACGGCTGTATCTCCCTCGGATGGGTCCGGAGCTGCGGAGCAGGCACCGGCTTCTGAGGGTGTATTCAGACCTCAACATTTCTATATCAAACCGACAGCTGCAAAACCAAAGACAAAAGCAACTTCTAAAACTAAAAAACTGACGCATGAGCCATGTGCACAGGCCTCTATGCCTAAAAATAAGATGATCAAAATGGCTGAAGACCTTTATTACCTTGATCAGGGGTACCCATCCCTCTCCAGGTAAGAGGCCTAGGCAAGACGCTATGAATCTTCAGATCAGGTTTCTATTTCTTCTGATTCCTCTTCTGATCAGGAATTATCTATACCTCTCTATGAGGATTCTGATGCTGAGGAGTCTATTCCGTCTGCATCTCCTCCTGATGATTATTCATTTGGAGAAACATTGCATACTTTGAGGGTGCATTTTCACTGGGAGAGTCGAGACTTCTCAGAATCAAAAAAGAGGCTCAGGGATTTCCTCCTTCTCCCTCAGCACAGGCCTTTAGCCATTCCCCCTGTTCTAGACATTGTGGATGATGTGTTTTCGGAGTCAAGCTTGACCCGTGACTCCTTACCTCCAGCTCCCAGTAAGCCAGAGAGATACTACAGGGTCCCTGACTCACATAAATATTTATTTAGAAACCCTGCTGCTGATCCTGAAACTACTTCACAGGGTCCAAAGGGACTTAAAGCCTCGACAGCAAAAAATCCTACCCCCTCTGACAGAGATTCAAGGCACTGGACATATGGGGAGAAAAGGTTTATACATCTGCAACCTTGGCAATCAGGGCCTTAAACTGTCAATTTCATATGCTTATGTACCAACAACATGTTATGGGACTGCTGAAATAGAAAATGTTGATTTCAGAATGTGCAGAAAATAAGGAATTGCAGGAATTATTGCATGCAGCTGAACAAGTAGGAAAGCATACTTTGCAATGTGGTTTTGATTCCTTAGAGGCCTCCTGCAGGACCACAGTTACTGGATCTGTGATTAGGAGGCATGCCTAGTTAAAGGAACAAAATTTGCCTGATCATGTTAAAGCTAAACTGCTAGATGCACCTTTACAGCATGATTCTCTGTTTGGTATTAAGGCAGAAGAGGTTTTAAAGAAAATTGAAGACCAAGCTAAGTCTATGCAAACTGTTAAAGACTTCTTACAAGTGCAGCCACCAAGATTCAGTAGACACTGGCCTACAAAAAATTGGTCCTTTCCTGTGTCAGACAGAGCTCAAAGGGGCAAATCCAGATGCCCTAAAGGTTCCAGATACCAGGCGCAAGATTCATACAGGTCAAAGCAGTGGGGCGCTTCTACCTCCAAGTCTGGAGGAGATAAAGAGCAAACCTACAGAAGGCAATCCCAATGACTTCCCCCTGCCTACACCAAGCACTTATCTTTTGGCAGCACCCATAGGGGGAAAATTAGCACTTTTTGCTCAAAATTGGCAGTTAAAAACCCAGGACAAGTGGGTACTAAACATCTTATCACAGGGATACAGATTCCATTTCCACACTCTGCCAATGGCAAATGGTTGGCCAGATCTGCCAAAAAATTGATGGGCAAGAGGCACAGAAACAGGTTACGTCCCTCATGGATATGGGGGCCATTCATATAGTACCAGAACAGGAAAAAGGACAAGGTTTTTACTCAAGACTGTTCTTGGCTCCCAGAAAGGACAAGGCCTGGCGGCCAATACTGGATTTATCGATTTTGAACACATACCTGGACATTCCAAAATTCAAAATGCTGACTTTGCAGCAGCTTCTGCCCATGCTGGGCAAGAATGCCTGGCTGGAGACTTTAGACCTAAAAGAGGCATACCTGCATATCCCAGTAAGACAATCGTGCAGAAGATACCTCAGATTCAAGGCTGGCTTAATGCATTACCAAATCTCTGCACTGCCCTTTGGCTTATCTACTGCGCCCAGGGTCTTTACAAAGTGCCTGGCACCAGTAATTGCATTTTGCAGACAAAGAAATATGCAGATATATCCTTACTTAGACAACTGTCTCATTCAGGCAGAGAACAAGGACACTCTTCGACACCTGGCGTTTGTGAAAAGGCTTCTAACATGCCTAGGGTACACAATAAAAGAAAATAAATCACAACTGGTACCCTCTCAAAAGATAACATTCCTGGGTGCAAGCTTGAATACAACTGCCCAGATGGCTTACCTCACGCCAGACCAGCAAAAGCAACTGACTACTTACTTCAAATTGATGGCAACAAAAACCCAGTCTTCTGTGAGACAAATTCTGCAGGCTCTGGGCTTCATGGCATCCTGCACCATACTGATTCCATATGCAAGACTGCATATGAGGAAACTTCAGTGGTACCTAAAAAGTTTATGGAGTCAACATTCTCACAGTCTGGAAACGATGATTCCTCTCATTCCCTGCCTGCAATAGGAGTTTCTGTGGTGGGCAAAGGCATGTCACCAAAACATGGGACGGCCCTTCACTCTACCCCCTACCAGCCAAACCTTAACAACAGACGCATCAGATTATGCCTGGGGGCCCACATGGCAGGAAGCTGCATTCAGGGCATATGGACACCAAAACAAATGCATCTACATATCAACCAGAAAGAGATGCTAGCTGTTCAAAATGCCCTAGCAGCCTTCAAGTACTTGCTTCATGCAGGACAACTACTGATAAAGACGGACAGCACCAAAGTCATGTGGTATACAAACAAACAAGGGGGCACACACTCGTACCCCCTTTGCAGATTAGCCATGGCACTGTGGGACACAGCTTTGACCTACCAAATACATCTTCAAGCTCAATTATTGCCAGGAAAACAAAACACTCTGGCAGACGATTTAAGCAGAAACCTTATGGATCCTCACAAGTGGAAACTAAATCCACAAGTCTTCAGCATGGTAACAGAGAAGTGGGGGAGCCCAGACATAGATCCATTTGCCTCTCCTCACAATTATCAGTTGAAAAGATTTTGCACAAGGACTTATCACAGACAAGCATGGAAAGTGGACGCCCTATCCTTCAGTTGGAAAAAAATCAGTTTACGCCTTTCCTCCCCTGCCTCTTCTCCCTAAGGTCCTCCTAAAAGTCAGACAAGAGAAACCAAAGATGATACTAATTGCTCCGGACTGGCCCCGCCAACACTGGTACCCAATCCTAAGGAACTTGTATCAATACCCAGCTTGGACCTTGCCTCAAAGACCACAACTACTGTCCCAGCAAAACAATCAGATCCTGCACAATCAACTACAGACTCTGAACCTGGCAGCATGGCTGATTATTTAGTCATACAAACGACACCTCTCAGTAAAGCTGTGATGGATGTCATTTTGGAAGCCAGAAGGCCTAGTACTAGAAAATCTTATGCTGACAAATGGAAGAGTTTCTGTGCTTGGAATCTAGCATAAGGAACTGATAGCAGAACCAAATATTCCTCAGATCTTGCAATACTTAACTGAGATGCTTGACGAAGGCCTATCTTTCCTCATCAATTAAAATCCATACCTCTGCCATTTCGGCTCATTACAATACAGAGCCACTAATCTTTTCTCATCCTTTACTAAAGCAGTATCTTAGAGGAGCCAAAAATTTAAGGCCTCCTAGAAGATCACCATTGCCTGCATGGGACCTGAATTATGTATTGGAAAAGCTCACCCTGCCTCCATTTGAACCAGCCGCTACCGCAAAGTTCTTATGGAAAACAGCTCTGCTACTAGCAATTACTTCAGCAAGAAGAGTTTCAGAGCTACAGGCTCTCATGGCTGTTGAGCCTTTTATCATATTTTACCCTGACAAGGTGTCTCTGAGGACAAATCCTACTTTTATGCCTAAGGTGGTTTCCAGTATGGCTCTTAATTAAACAATTCATCTGCCAAAATTTTATCCAAATCCGCAGAACAAGGGGGAGAGAATTCTGCATTCCTTGGATGCACGCAGACAGCTAAGATTCTGCTTGAGCTGGACTAAAGCTCTAAGAAAAACTGAGCAATTACTAGTGGCATATATGCTGCAGGATCAGAGGGCAAGGCTATTTCAAAGCAGACAATTTCTAAGTGGATAAGCCACTGCATCCGTTTCTGCTATTTACACCATGGTAAACCTGTGCCCAAGGGCATTAGGTCTCATTCCACCAGAGATGCAGCTACTTCAGCAGCCTTTCTCAGGGGAGTACCAACCAAATACATTCTATTGGCTTCTACTTGGAGTTCTGTTCACACCTTTACACAGCATTATCATTTGCCTCTCTACTCTAAATCCAGGGCAGGCTTTGCCATTGCAGTTCTGCAGGGTCTTATAGCCGCTCCTAATGCTGTTTAGCTCCAGCCTCCCAGCCATAGCTCTGGGATTCTACCCAAATGTAATGACTGCAACAGTGAAACACAAAGAACATAGTACAGTTGTGTACACTTACCATAAATGTAGATGTTAGAGTGTATTCACTGTTGCAGTCCAGGTTACCCTCCCGCCATTCCCCCTGTCATTCTGGAGTTTATCTTTCCTTCTCTTACTTCTACAACCTATGTGGTGTATTTGCTGACGCAGGACCCAAGACTTTGGAATTCAGGCCGACTGAGGGCAACCTGTCAGCAGATTACGCAAATGTAATGACTGCAGCAGTGAATACACTCGAACATCTACATTTATGGTAAGTGTACACAACTGTACTTTACCCAACACCAAATTATCACTTTTTTTCTTGATGTGCAATACCACAAGCCACATTGTGTGAAATAGCATGGTTATTCTGCTAGTCATTGTGCTACCAGAAGGGCAAGCAAATACCCCAAGGGGGATTTTTATTTCTTATTTCTTAAGAAGAGCTTGAGTTAGCTAATGTCTGATTCTGAATCCGGTAACAAGACCTTTGTGAAGTAAATAATTCCATATCTTATGAGAGCAGATTCTTCTCCAATGATATTAATACACTTTGCTTGTTTTGCCTCAGCACAGAGCATGATGTGGACTCTTATCTGCATTGTGCCAGTTGCACTTCAAAGGCAATCTGTAAAAAAAAAAAAAAAAAAAGTCTGTGCAGGAAAAAAGAGTGTGTGTGCTTGGTTTCAAGTCACCATATTGTTGACCAATGCCCCTGAGAGCCTCCCTAGGAAGAAATAGGAGACATGAGGAGAAGCATGAAAAGATGGAGGACATCCATTAGACAGTTGGGGGTTTTCCTGGGTATGGCTGTTCCAAGTGAAGGAAGGCACTTTTTCAACTCCCAATCTGAGTCTGTTTTGTCTGAGGCATCTGGTGTGACTGCATTGCAGGCTTCCATGCCTTCAGCTTTTTCATGCCCTTCCTAACCATAACAGGAATGTTACCAAGACTCCACTGATGTTAGAGGCTTGTATCCTTATTATTGAAAGTGAGGGCAAGGGTAGTTTTGGTGACGAGGTTCCTGGAGATTGGATTGAATTTTCACTCTGTCACTCAAGGCGCCCCCAGTGTGGTTTAATCTGAAACTGAGGCATGACGCACTTAGGCCTAAACCAGTCCCAGCCAACCTGCTTTGATGCAAGTCGGGCAGTGTCTTTGTTCCCTCTTCACCCCAGGCTTCTACTGACTAACTTGTCTAACTACTTCAGGGTTTCATGTCCTTGCTGAAATCCTGACAGAACAGAAAAACTAACATGGAATTACTTGAGTTGCCTTTGATCCCTTCTAGAAAGAAAGGTGGAACCTCCATTTGTGGATTCCAATTCCTATGACTGAGACAGATGAACTGGTGTATTCTGACCAGATCCCTTCTGCTGTTGCTGCTTATAGCTCAGACACTGAAGGAATAATAATCACTGCTTCTGCACCTGAAAATTTATTAATGTTCTTCCATATCTTGCACTATTCTTCAACCTCCTGAAATCTTGTGTCAAGGATAGCCCAACGTCTGGCAAGCATACCAAAGCCTTAATTACCTAGGACCATTGTACATCAGATGTTTGCTCCCTACGCAAGCTTAGGGCGTAAAGGTGATGTACGAATGCTCCTAACCAAGAATTTCATTGCCATCAGTCCAAACACCATTGTCCTACATCTGTCTGAATGCCCTTCACTTTGCTGGTTATACAGACTGTCTTCAACATAAGTATCCCATTGGAGTTCCTTTTTCTCGTTATAGTTTTCAGTGGGTTACATGTCGTCCAAGAAAGGAAATGTCAGTGTGGAAGGTAGATTCACCACAAGGACTGCCGCAATAGGTTCATGTTCTGCTTAGATGAGTCAATGTTCCTTCCATCAGGCTCTTGTACCCAAGACTTTACAAAGCAGCCTTCCTTCCCTTTCCATTTATCTTGAGACCAATGTCTCAAGATGTTGGCCCAATGAACCATGGCAGAATGTGCTTGCACCGAAGTACAGCTGCTGATCAAGAAGGCAGTCAAGAAATCTGACTATGCCTGATACTGCTGTCCACCTTCCACCATATGTCTCTCTTTCGGTGAATGAGAACCCAGAGGACAGTCCATTATTACTATCTGTTTCTTCTGCCTTGACTTTCTTGGAGGCCAGCACAGGACCTGCTTCTTGCACATCCTCTGAGGCTTTGCAAATATCTGCAACAGACATTGAGGGGGGAGCCATGGCTGACTATCTCAGAGGGACCTAAAGGGTGCCCTTTGTCTGATCCAGTGATTTATGTTGCAACTGATAAGCCTTCCAGGCTTCTGGCCCTCTTCTAAGCTCCTTCCTTTGGATAAGGACAGTAGAGTTATGGAGAGGATTGATAACAGTTCTGCTGCTTTTGGCTTAAGTTCTGTCTGTTACCAGACCGATCTGACAAGATGTCTCATCCTTTCTTTGCAATATTAGGAAGATTGTGTCTGATTTGCCTGACTGTGAGACTAAGGCCTCGGCGCTGTCCTTACTAAGCTCCCATTCTCAAGTTGCCCATTACTCAAAATGCAGCTGTGCTGCAGCTGATGCCTCTTCTAGGGCTGCTGTCTCTGGCTCTGTAATGAGACACTGCTCCTGGCTTTACCTTCAAGCCCTGCCAGATTATATTAAAACAAAACTTCTAGGTGCTTCTCTGGATAATCAAAATTTGTTTGGCACTGCTGTGGCATAGCTTCTTACGACCTTGCAGGGTCAGGGTAAAGTCATGAAAAATTTGAACCTGTCTGTTTCACCCTTTTCCACGTCCCAGAGGAACTTTTCCTAGTAAGACTGCATTTTTGCAGAGTGCCTAGTTGGTCTTCCAAGGGTTAAGGTGGCTCATAGACTTTTTCTCTGATTAGCCTTACTCAAACACCCAGTCCGCAGAAACTATCCTTTCTTAACAAGTGTGCAGCCATCTGATGTTCTCCCTTCCTCTCAGCCAGATTCCCTTGTCCCTCAGGCTTTCCCTGTGTCTCCTAGTTTGGCACAAGATCAACACAAGAGACTTTTTTTTTTTATACATTATTTGGCAGTTTTATTTTGTGCCCTAGAAAATCCTTCTCTCCCCTTCTGGTGTCTCTCAACCTTGTGTAGAACAGCTTTCTCATTTTCCAGGGATAATGCATGGTCTGTTAAACCAGTGTAACATTCAGCCAGTTTCACAGACCAAGAGGGATTAAGAGTTTTATTCCAGGATGATTATGGTCCCCAGGAAAGTGGGGTTCTGGAGACCTGTCCTGGATATTTCACTTCTGAACACCTTTCTTGTAGCGCCATCCTTCTCAATGCTTTCTCTGCATACTGTTTCCCCTGTTGCTTCCTCAGGCCTTTCTGATTTACCTGGATCTTAAGTTGCCTCCCTACATATTCCTGTTCGGATTACCTTTCAGATCCCGAAGACCATAACACCGACATTCAGAATGTTGAGACGACAATACTGAAGACTGGCAATCACGAATGGCTGTTTCCCAGGGCAAGTAAACACT
>NC_056728.1:1147896852-1147911852 GCF_019279795.1 Protopterus annectens | reverse complement strand
ACTAGATATTGTTGCTGCATTACAGTTGGACACTGGTTTCCAGGTGTCTGCCTTTGAGCAGTGTGTGTCATAAGCCATAGGAGAATGCCTTTGCTGGCCAGATTGTCCTTCTGTTTTGTGTGAGAACCAAAAGCACTAGATCAGCCACTAATTTCTCAGCTTAAGTAAACCGTTATGTAGTTGAAGCTGGCCAGTTTTTCTGCAGCATTGACCTCCACCCCCCAGATAATGTACTCTAGCCTACTTCAGTTATAGGTAATTCGCAGAAGAATGTATAGCGGTGTAATGTATGGCTGTCACCACATGTATCCCCACATTTTGGAGCTGAACACTTCAGGCACCTCTTCCCACAGTAAAGAGAAGGAACTCCTTCATGGATGAAGTCTCAGACGTCAGTGAAGAAAAGGACCCGGGTTGGCATGCCCATGATGATTTATTATTCTTTGGGGTGTAACACAGATGAAGAAAATTTTCTCTTTGGGTTCTCTTGTTGAATATGCCTGTTCTCTTGAGTCTCTCGAGTGGGCATCACAATTGCTTTCTAGTTTCCATAAATGGTACCTTGAATTGCTAGGTATAGATGAGCCTGTGCCAGCAAGTATCCCAGCAGTTTTTTAGTCAGTCAAGGATGCTTTTGAAAACGCCCATCTGGAACCAGGTTCTAAGAGATCAGGTCCCTGAAAGCCCCAATGCTTTTGCCATGCGGAGGATAACGTGGTGTATCTTTATAGAACTCATTGCTGAAATAGCTGTTCTCGAGTTCTATTCTTTTGGGGGGGGCATATAGTGTTACATGGCTGTAAAGGCTCCTAAATTCTGTATATACCCTTTTATTTTTCATGTTACCTAAAATGTTTATTGTCACCTTGGAGCCCAAGGATGGCCTACCTGCATGTTCTCATTCATAAAGAACACTGGTCTGGTGCTTTCTCAAGTTCAAGGCATGGGGGTGTACTAACGGTTTATTTTTATTGCCCTTTGGAATGGCTTCTACTCCCAGGGGTTTGAGCAATTACTGAAGCCAGACAATTATTCACAGAAGCAAGGGCATTCACTTCTATCTGTGACTTAGCTGCCTGATCTAAGCTCAGGCCTGAGTAGAGGTAGCAAGGACACTACCGTTCACTTTAAATTGTTTCCAGATTCTGTTACTGACAGCTTACTGAAGTAGATGGTAGTTCTGGAGACCCTGCTGATTACTGTGCCTTCTCCCTCAAGACAAGTTAAAACGATGGCACCCTACTTTCTGTAGACTTTACAAAAAGCCAGTTACTGTACGAATACCTGTGCACTCTTGGGGTCTTTGCCATCCATGATTTTGATGGTACCCATAGCAAGATTTCATATTGGTAAATGTGAGGGGTGCCTCAAGTGCACCTGGAGTTGGCACAGTCAATCCTTGGAGATGATCCCTGTCTTGTCTTGCATTCAACAGGAGCTTGAATCGGGAGTTCAGTTTCAGCACATCATAAGTGTTCTATTTCACCAAGCCCCAGTTACTCAAATGCAGACCACAGATGCAGCTTGACAGCCTGGAGAGCTCAAGGTTTTGGGCACCTAGGATAGCAGACAACACAAAAGGTATATTAATAGAAAGGAGGTGATGTCCAGTGATCTTGCTCCTGGAGCTTTCAAGACCATATGGAAACTTGGAGTGTTGCACTTGATAATGCAGAACACAATTATGATGTGTTGCGTAAATAAATGAGAAATTTGGTCATACTTCCTGTGCAAGCTGGCGATTGCTGCTTTAAAGAATTGTTGCAATGCCATCCTTTGTCTGAGGGCCATCTACATTTTTCCATGAAGAGCTATGTGGAGCATTGTACAAGTAAACGAAAAGCAGTTCCCCATGAGTAGACACAGGGTAGGGATGTTTTTCTCCAGTTGATCCACCAATGAGGTGTACTGTAAATGGACGTTGTTGCTTCACCATGCTACAGAGTGCTGAAGTTACGCAGCATAGCAACAGACAGACTTGGCTAGTGGATGCCTTCTTCTGTTGGGCAGGTCTGTTACTGTATCCTTACTCTGTGATCCCCCTACTCCCCAGGGTGATCCAGAAAGTAAAGGAGGTGGGATCAGCGATATTCTTAACACCATTTTGATCCAGTAAGCACTGGATGTTCATTTATATCAGTGTGCATTAGTTTGTCTAGTGGGACTACCACCTTAGAAGGCTGGCCTGCCTTAGCTCAGAATATACTCTGTAAGCATGTTGGATGCTTTCCATGCTGAAATAGCATAAGCATACGTATAGCCACACATACATATTATATCTTTCTTGCTGCAGTTTACAGTGCATGCATCACTGTTTTGGTATTCTGAGAAGCTGAGCCTAGCCAGACTATGGAGAGATAAGTACTCTGTTATGGGGCATACTTATCCTTTTTATTGGCTTGGTACCTTTGAAGGTATTCCACACAAGAAGGCTACAGTGGTACTAGAGATTTATCAGATAACATTCCCATTCTGTGGAAGAAGTGATCCCATCTTGCTGTGCATATTGAAGGAGCCAAAATAGTGGTCCAGCTAACTGAAGCTGAATGCGGGCATTCTTTTTATTCAGTACCTCCCAAACAAGACACTAACAAATACTTCAGATCTACCCCAGGGAGAATCCACACAGAAATGCAAAGACTGGAATGCAATGCAAAGGCAGAAGCATATAGATTAGAAAGAGGAAGTGACCTTGATGCAGATTGTCAAGGTTTTCAAGTCCGTTTGCACAAAGTTGTCCCTCCAGGTAGTTGCGGTATCTCCATGTGCAACATAGTTGAAAATATTTTGCTGAAGAGCACCCAGCTAGGAAATTTTAGTTGAAACAGTTCTAGAATAAAAAGAATAAATGTGGCAGTTGACAGAATGCTACAAAAAAGCAAGGATTAATTGATTCTGTATCTTTGCGTGTGTGTTGAAACTTAGGGCAAATAAATTTCATTAGTGTAGATTTTTTTGGTTTTTATACAAGTACATTTGTCACATCACAAAACTTTTATAAATGCACATAATTAAACAATTAAACATAATGCACTTTGGACTTTAAATGTAGCACTTATTTTTAATGGGTGTGGTCTAGATAATTTTTGTAATTGAGGCAAACTATTGATTGGATGATTTCTAGGGATGAATTAAATGCCTTTATTTAAATGAAAGTATTAGTGAGTGATTCAACTCTGAAGTCCGTGTTAAAGGACAAAAGCCCTAAGTTCGTTTACATAAGTTTATTAATAACATTGATTTTACTCCTATTCATTATGGTTTTATTTTAAATGGTGTATTTTAAGGTAACTAGTTTATTGAAGTTAGCATCTTTATACAGTACACTCTGAGCATGGAAGTGTGTTCTTTGTGGTTTGGCTGTTTGATAGCACTGTTAGTGTGGTTGCGAGTAGGAAATTTGCTACTGGATTCCCTCTGTGTGAACTGGACAGGTCTCTTTTAGATGTCTATTCCCTCTAGGCTCCCTGCTCCCCATTGTGATCAAAAAGGTAAGAGAGCAGAGGTTATAGATGGTTGTGATGGCACCGTTCTGGTCCAGTTAACACTGTGCATTCATTATAGTATTCTCTGTTACAGTCTTTGCTCTTGAGGTATCCTGCCAGCCAGTCTTGCAAAGCTCTTCCCTCTTAGAGTTCTGATCAATGCCCTTTCTCTGGAGCAGGGTTGTTGGAGGTATAAAAGTTGCATTGACCGACACCACCTTGAGATCTTTTTTTGCCATACAGTTTGCAGTGGTTGTTGGTATTGCGTGTAGTCCATCAGTTATCTGAAAGTCTTTCAGGACATAAGTACCCTAGGTGGAATTTTTTTAATTTCCCCAGGTCTTTCAGGTTTCTAATACCATGACTGGAGTGGACACCTTTCCTAAATCAAAGTATGACTAAAGTTCATAAAATTAGTATTGTTTTGATGTTAGCCAGAAGTGCTCTTTGCAGCACCCGCAGTATGCCTAGAGTTGACGCCTGCATTTCATACGGAGTTTTGTGTGTGTGTGTGTGTGTGTGTGTGTGTGTGTGTGTGTGTGTGTGTGTGTGTGTGTGTGTGTGTGTGTGTAACATATCGAAATAAGATTGTAAATTCTTTTTTTATAAGGAGCGTTGCTCCTACTACTATTGAAACTATCTGAATATCCTTATTCCACATTTCCCTTGTTTCTGCCTGTAAATCCTGGTGTTTTATGACTTTGTCTCTCTCTCTACATAAGACACTGTAGTCACTGGGTGTAGCAAATTCAGTGATCTAATGCTACTTTTGTCTTTTTTTCATGGACTACTGTATCTGGTTTTCTCGCATCTATTTTTTTAAACTGTTGGTAATGGGTGATCCCATATGATATAAACTTCATAATTTTCTATAATGCTATGTGGCTAATGTTTCCAGTTTTTTCCAGCTACTTCAGTATTACAATGTTTGCACAATCCGCACTTCAGCAGTCTTGCCACATTATTATGCCTTTCAGTATACAGTCTTTCTGCATTAGTATATTAGAATCAGTAGTAAGATGTGCAACTGTTTCCAGTTCTGTTTTACAAAACCTGTATTTATCTGTTTCTCCCACAAGTTTAATGGACTTTGTAAACTAATGTGTGGATAGTCACTATCTTGGGATGACAGTAGTAACCTTGCATCTTTTGGTTTAAATTCACCTCCCCTTAACCATTCCTGCATTCGATCCTGATCAACATGAGGTTTAGTTTTCTGTACCTGCAACTATATTTATGCATTTTCTACATGTTTTTCTTTTTCATCTGATTCTTCACCTTATATTCATTCTTTTGTTTTTTGACAAATTCAGTTGCTACCTGATTTTTTTTTTACTTCTGGTTTGATTTGCATTCCCGCTCGACACCAATAGGCTCCTGCTAAACTAAGCAGGGAAGTCATCTTAGACTTGTTCTCCTCATGTTTTAAAACTTTCACTATATTTGGATCTTGTAAGGGCAGCAGATATGTATGCAGTCCTACAACTGCAGATCTGTACGTGTAATCACTTTTGAGGAGGCCCATACCTCCTTCAGAACAGGGAACATTTATAGTCTTGGTACACACTGATTTTTATAAATCATTTGACTAAGCATGAGGCATTTTTCTTGTTTTCTTGTCCATCTGATCCAATACATTTTGGGCCAATCAATCACTCCAAAACTGTAAGTTAGGACAGGAAGAGCAAATTGGTTTATAGTTTTGATTTTGTTCCTAGATGTCAGAGTTGTTTCAGTATTAATTTTAGTCTTCTAAAATTTCCCTTACTAAGTTTAATTCACATTTGTTCATGTTTTATTGTTGATCCTTCATCAGTTCCCAAATATTTATACACTCCTTCTTGCTCAAGTTATTTTATATCACATTCCTGCCCCAGACAGCTTTCCTGCTTTAAAGGTTGCTTTTACACATTTATAAAAGACAGATGACATTCTTGTCAACTGACAAAGTTTTGACTACTTACAGTTGTGCATTCAGTTCCTCATCTGATGAGCTGTACAGTTTTAAAGCATCCAGAAAAAGAAAAGTCTTTAAACTTGTTTTTCTGGCAGCCATATTTTAGCCATGACCTAGTCTGTTAAGTAGACAGCTTAATGGATTAAGGGCAAGACAAATAGAGCAGTGAGAGTCTCACCCTGGAATATCCCCATTTGAATTTTTATCCCTGGAATAATAATTTGTCCTTTATCAAAGGGCAACTGCAAAGTGATTTGCCACTGTTTCTTGGTTGCTGTAATGTAATCTGTCAGTGTAGGGTGCATCTTATACTTTTTGAAGCACTCATTTATCCATGAATGTGGGATACTGTCTTTCCTTACTGATTGTCCGATGTTGGAACAAATTTCTGACTTGGCTGAAAACTCTTCAGAGTTCAATTCTAAGGTTAATAATTGTGGCAAGCAAATACCACACAAGAACTTTCATAAGTGTCTTTTTTGGCTCTGGACTCTTGTCCCTACTGTACATCTGTTACCTCAAGGAACAGTCTGTCATTGTCTGAAATCTCACTAGAAATTTATGGTCAAAAGACTGGTGCAAGCCTGGTTTTCAGCAGCTATATCATTCAAAGCCTCGGAATCTTCCACCTAAAAAGAAACCTACTTTGAAGCGGGAGAAGCACAAGGAAACTTAGGACGTGACAGTGACTCAAGGTTTCTATGGTTTGGGGATTGTGTACAAGATGAGGTTAATTGCAGATTCTGTTTTGACTGATGCCGTTTATATGGCCAGTATGCAGGCATCTGTGGTGATAGTTTTTTGACATGTTCTCTTGCGTCAACTCCTCTTTGGTACCTTTGGCAGCTAGAGGTCCTTCAGCAACTAAGGTCTGTATTTTGATTTCGGAAAGGGAAGGTGGGTTCCACAGAATATTCGTAAGTGGGAAAGTTCCCAGCCACCATATTGAGGTTTCATTTCCCCACCTGGAACCTAAGACTTCAAAGGTGGCTGCCCTGAACAATAGTATAAGGTACTGAAAGCTTTGCAGGTTTATCCCAGCTTGTTTCGGCCAGTCAGTGACTCAGCCCCCCAGTTCATTTGGCTAAAACGTCTATGATGTAGAGACCTCTTAGCTTTCAGGTAAGACAGAGGATTTTTCCTTTTAATATACTTATCACAGAATGAAATAAGAACTTTCAGTGGAACCCAAGTTGTTGTTTGTCTTTCGGCTTTTCCCGGTAAGGAGTCACCACAGCGGAACTCCGGTCCACTAATGATCGTCAGTAGATTTTTACGAAACGCTGAGGTGCCAGCTTGACACCCAACCTTCAACGAAGGCACGCCCATTTACGCACGCATGTCTTTCGAACGCTACACAACCGCGGGGAGGACATGCAGACTCCACACAGAAGGCACTCCCAATCCCAGCCGAGAATCGAATGGGAGAACCTCTTGCTGTGAGGTAACAACACTAACGCCGTACCACAGTGGCATGATTCAGTGGAACCCAAGTAGTGCTGTTAAATTAAGCAGAGAGAAAGGACCTTCATTGGTCTCCTGAACATAGGCCCTCCTAGCTCTCCAGTGGAAGACGTTGTGGAGAATGTTTTTCAGAATGAATTCCTGGAGCCTGAATCCTTCTCCCATGCTCCCAGGAAGCCGGACTGATTTTGTAAGGTCAAAGATGCCCACAGGAACCTGTACAGAAACCATTTGGCTGATCCATATGTGTTGTCCCTTGATCCTAGCAAGGGAGCAGTTTTGGCCTTCTAGGAATTGTATCTCAAATTACAGAGAGAGCTCTTGATAGATTTGGGGGAAGTATACTGCACTGCTACCCTGACTGTCAGGGCTTTAAACTGCCAGTTCTACATGCTTTCTTACCAGCAGACCCTGATGGAGCAGATGATGACCGGGATAGAGGGGATTGAAGCTAAAGACCTGAAACAAGAGTTGTTGGACCCATGTGATCTTTCTTGCCACCATCTGCATTGTCATCATCATCATCATCACTGAGACCAAATGCACTTAGAAATGAATGCTATGGACACATGTAGAGCAGAAGCAGTGGAATTAATCATTAGAAGATGTACCTAGTTGAGGACTGTCCTCCAAAACAGCACTTAATATTAAGTAGAAGAGGCTTGATGTCCCTTTCAGTAATCCTCTCTTTGGATCTCCCACACTCGAGGTATACAAGATACTGGAGAAGATGAATAAGACTACCCACTGTATTAGGGCAGATGCTTGCGACATACATGGCTGGGTACAGCAGGAAATTCCTAACCAAGACTTAGCCTGCAAATTCTAGACTAGAAACCAGAAGATCTGGTGGGTGTGGGATGAGTACAAAAAGGCGTGACAGGTGAAACACAGAGAAGCCTGGAGACCTTCCTTGTCAGAGGCTCCCTTTGGGATCAGCAATGACTCAGCCTGGCTTCCCCCTCCCTTCCCCTAAGACCCCACCCCCAAATCCCAACCTTGTTCTTTACGTCTTCAGAAGTTGGATGGATCCTGTGTGGCTTTATAGAAAAATGAAAAGTAGTCACTCAAGTCAAGTGGCTGCTAAGCATTAAAAAATATATGGATACAGTCTTCAGTTATTAGAAAGACAGCAGTTTATAGGAATTCCATGAGTTCCCAGAGACCAAGTTCAGTTCATCCCTTAGGTCCTCAAAGATGTATTAGAGAAAAGGCCAATAGAAAAACTGCCCACTGGAGAGGAATCATAGGGTTTTACTACAGACTAATGTTCATCATTAGATCACTATTGCAGTAGTATTTAGCAGCATATGTATTCTGCCAAGGTTCAAATATCTGGCCAGTATACAGAAGCTTTTGAGAGCCTTCATGTGTACTGCAATTCAGAAGATGCTCAAGGACATGCAGATATAAGAAGACATACTGGTGCCAAAATTCAGAACTTCTCTGCTGTTGACTTTTCAGTCGTACTCTTGTCTTCACTGCATCATCAGTGGATTGGAAGTCAGCTTGTTTGATCTTTTGGGTAATAAGCACCCCTTTGGGATGTTCTTTCCATTTTTGTGTGAAGGTTGTATAGTTTGTTGCTTATGTCTAGAAAAAAAGGGAAATGTCTATGTGGAAGACGGATTCCTTATAAATATTTCCACACAGCTTGCTTGTTCTATTTAGGAGAGTAGTACAACGTCTGCTGTTGTAGTTACAGTTTGTCTTTTGCTCCGAAAATATCAGATGTCTGCTTGGCTCCCTTAAGATGTCCTTCTGTTCCAATGTTACGTATTCATTTGGTCTGGGATTTTCCACCTTAGGCGATCTGATGTCTGCTCCTATACAAAAGCTTTTGCCTGGCTGCTGTAGGTCTGTCGGACGTCACACGTAGGGCCATAAACCAGGGACCATAAATGTGACTTTGGCACGCACAGACCTCAGAACTTTTCAGCCACAGATGTCGTCCCTTCTATCGTTCAGCTCCTACTAATTACTTCAGAAAGATAAGTACCCATTGATGGAGCCCCTCCCTGAAGCAGTAGGTCTGTATGGTGGATGATTACGATCCTTATGTATTTTTGGAAGTAATATTATGTAGTATATTATATAGTATAGAAAAGTTTTTATATATATATATATATATATATATATATATATATATATATATATATATATATATATAATAATACACATTTTAATATTATAAATATTAATTAATTATATTTTATATATATATATATATATATATATATATATATATATATATATATATATATATATATATATATATATATAAAATTTATTTATTTTACATTTGTTGACTGGGATAGTCCGACTGGATAAATGTCCATTTTTAGTGGAGGCCTGGGGAGAAAATCTCCAAGGTTGACAATGACAACCATAAAGATGATTTTAGAAAAAAAGTTGCATACATTCATGAGCACATCAATAACAATGGTAGTTACAGAAGAGCATATATACAGTAGATATATACATACAGTAGTTGCATTGCTTGCAGAGGGTATAATATATATTATAAAGTATATTATATAGTATAGTAAAGCAGATATTGACTACTGGGATCAGACACTGTCAAATGGTATAATACTGAGTCAGATATACCCTCCGCTTTGGCAGACCAAAGGAATTCATCAATTTGTTTCTTAAAACTGAAGCTGGGATCCAAAGGCGTATGTATGTAGTAACGCCCATCTTTCAGTTGCCTTTCTGCTTCAGCATTATATTGTGCCCAGTCCATGACAACCACAGCCCCTCCTTTATCAGCAGGTAGAATAACCAAATCTTTATTTTCAAGTTCCTGTATAGCCTGTTCGATCTTTGAGATGTTATTGGGCTTAATCCCAGATTCCCTGAAATGAAAATGTAGATCTTTGAGAATGCATATTTGGAACATATGGACATTATGATGCATTGGAGGCATGAAGTTAGATTTGTGATGTATAAATGCATCATCCTCCCCAGAATTGGTAAGTGAATCAAAGTGCAATTTCAAAAGATGACAAAAGGATATAACATCCTGTGCAACAGAGTCCTCGGAGACTAAAAAAGCCAGGTACAAAATTTAACCCTTTATTTAACAATTGTGTTTGAGTTTGTGACAAAGATTGAGATGAAACGTTTAATACATTGTTACTTCCAACTATTTCTGTATCACAAGTCTGAGTAGGCTCTCTATGGTGTCTACATGTGGTGGGTTTTCTCCCTGCCCTACTGGTCCTGCCCCTAAATGGTTTTATGAATTCCTATTTTTGGACACAGTAGAATCTGTGGTATGTTGTATATCTAGATCTGTAACTGAAGAGGAGTTGTCCCCAGATGTCCCATTATAGGATGATGTAGATTTCTTCAAAATAGACCTTGGTTGTTTGAAAATTTTCTTATTCACATTCTGAAATTGAACATGTTTATTTGTACTAAAGGGATTGGCCCTGTCATAGTCTCCCATATACCTGTGAAATGTGTGCATTTTTCTCTCCTTGAGCTGGTGTTCTAAAGTAAGTAATTCTTGACTGAGTTTGTTTAAACATGTAATATAAGAAGGTTGACCCACAAACTTCTTTGTTTAGTCACACATCCTAGCTATCTCAGGTATACCAATGTCAGTGGAGCGGTCATAGTAGGCAGCCAACATGTCAACAAACCCCTTGGAGGCTTTTTGTTGGGCTATAGCCCATTGCTCAGCCAACTCTGTCTATATTGGCCACCAAAGGTTGGATGCGTACTCTAAGCCCTCTGGGTGAAATTTCCTTGGTCTGATAAGCCTTGAAAAGTTTGAGAAGCCAAACATTGGTCCATAAGGCTTTCATACATTTGGTCAGTTTTTTTTTGAAAATGGGATGTACACGCTATCTGGTTCCAATGGGTCCAACACAGTATTCATATTAGTGAGCCCGAAACCAAAAATGCCCATATCATCTCTATCTGCTGACAATCCATGTAGGATCTTGATCAAATCCATTTAGTAATTATGCGGTCAAATACTAATTGCAAAATGTGTGTATAGAAGTCCAATATTATTACATACAATTAGTACAAAAAGAAATAATGGCAAATAATCCAAATTAGGAAAACTTGAATGAGCTCAAATATCTATACCACAAAATGGTTCAAATGTACCACATATTTAAATTAACCACTGCCATTTGTAGTCTGTCCAATCACTGATGTTACCCTGTAACCATATCAAGGGGAATGATAGTAGCCCGAGCGTGTCACCTGAACAGCTCACCATATATAATCCAAACTTCAACAGCAATGCTACATTCGTCCCAGTCTCCTATAGGATATTTATATCCTTTATTAATTAAATTAATCATGAAGGTAGTCTCTAAGCAAACCATTTTATGTTGAATTAGGAAATCTGTTCTGTTCTTTTTTGTTGCTCACACCATGGCAAGGTCTTACCTCATGGTGTAAGAGCTCACTCCACCAGGGCCATAGCTACCCCCAAAGCCTTTCTCAAAGGCTTGGGCACAGCCTTCCATCCTGGAGGCAGCTACCTGGTCTACAGTCCACACCTTCACCAAACACTACAAACTAGACCAAGTCTCCAGGGCCAAGGCAGGCTTTGCTAGAGCAATCCTCCAAGGATTCCTGGAATCCTCTACCTCCTCCCATTTCTGTTCCTAAGCTGTGGTACTCTCCCACACCAAATGAATACTGCAACATTGGAATAGAAGAACACAGAATAGTTGTGTAAAATCTTACCATAACCATAGATGTCTTTCTCTCTCTCATGTTACAGTATTCCTTCCCACTCTCCATACCCCATATTATTTTCTCTTACAACAGGGTCTGGCCTCTGGCCACTGCTTCCACCCCCTAAGGATTATCTGTCCAGCATTACAGTGGCATTTGCTACTTTTGTTGACATCTTGTTCTCCTGACAGGCCGCTCCTTTGGGCTTCAAGTTCTGAGGTCTGTGTGTCGGTCACATTTATGGTCCCTGGTTTATGGCCCTACGTGTGATGTCCCACACACCTACAGCAGCCAGGCAAAAGCTTTTGTATAGGAGCTGACGTCAGATTGCCCGAGGTGGAAAATCCCACACCAACTGAATACCGCAACATGGAAGAGAAGGACATCTATGGTTATGGTAAGATTTTACACAACTGTTTTGGGAGGTCCATGTCCTCACTAAAATGACCGTGGACTCTGTCATTTGATATACTCAAGTCAATCTTCTGATGACTTCTAAGAAAAATTGATTAGAGAGGTTTTGGAAGCAACTTTTCTTTCATCTTGTTTCCTCTGGCCCCTGACAGACAACTCCACTGTGGCCTTATTGGAGTCCTCAGACAACCTGTTGCTTTCTTCTGACCACTCTGGTGCTGTTCTAGAGGATGCTGCTAATGGTTGGGAGTGTGGCATTGTCCTCAGTTGTTGGATGTATGCCTACTGCCAGTAAGGGAGTACTTTGCTTAGTAATTTCATAAGGCTAGGCTTTATCCATCAGATGCTGGTGCTGGAGGATGTACCAGATTCCATTATAGAAGCCATGTAATAAGATACAGTCCATTATATCTTTGGATCCTCCCAAACAGAAAATTCCAAAATCTGAAAACGTTTACTCTGAACTCTGTTTGCAATAGTGACTAAAAAGAATGACATTCTTTTGTCAGACATCTTTTTAAAGTGTTTCGTTCATTGCAGTCTGCTCTCCCTATTTCTTCTCATTTAAAAATGAAAAGGTCTCTCTCACCTTCTGATGATAGTAGCTCCCAGTCAGACATAGAAGAGATTAGACTGGGCTGTGCTTCTTTGGAGTCTTCTACTGACATTGAGTTGGAGTCTATGGAAAATGTTTTATCAGATTTTCCTGTAGAAATATCATTTTTTCTGACACCATTGATAGGATAAAATGACCTCTTCCAGTGGCAAGAAAGAAAAAAAAACTCAAACATATGATCTGCTTCAGTAGATACCTCTAAGCCTTTGGTAGCCTCCCCTGGAGGTGTGCCCTGGAGGTAGCTTTTAATGCTGCACATGCAACCCCTGACTGTCAGACTCCAACCCCTCAAAAAAACTGACAGGTTTTACAAGGTACCACAGTCCCATGAGTTTTGATTTTTTAGCCCTTTGATCATTCTGTAATTTCTTTAGCTAAGGACTGTAGTTCTAAGCACCTCTCTGCAAATAACCCTGTGCTGTCAGAAAAAAATGAAAGGGCTTTTGGCAGTTATGGTAAAAAGGTCTCTACATCCTCTATCCCAGCCTTTAGAATAGTCATTTGTCAGGCTTACATGGCAAAATATCTGCTGGCAATATTTGCTGCCATGAAGTAGACAGTTGCCGAGTCAATGTCTTCCAAGACTAAATATTTTTTAACCCAGCAGGATTTCTTCTGTTACTCAAGTTACTAAGCATTCTTTAAAGCGTTTTATGATGCAGCTAATGCAGTGTCCTGAGCAGCTTAATCAGTCCGTCATGCCCAGATTCACATGGCTTAGATTCTAAAATATGCTAGTTGACGCCACGGCACAGATTGTTAATGCTCCCTTTAAGGAAGTACTATTTGATTTCTCTTCAACTGAAGTTTTGAAAAGATATTTGATGAGAGGAAGAAACTCATCCAAGCGGTCAAACAAAATTTTCAATCTTCAGTTTCTGAGTATAACAGGAACTGCCCTTATAGCTTTGCCCTTTTTGAGAAAACTGAAGTTACTCAACATTAAACCCAATACCATTTTCCTGGGCGACTTTAACATTGTAACTATAGACTGGGAAACCTGTACCCCTGCTAGTGCACAAGCACAGAGGTTCCTGGACTTTAATGCAAATACTCTGCAACAAGCTGTGAAAATACCTACAAAAACCTCCTTATTCTAACTAATATGACTAGTCATGCTTCACCTCTTGCATATCATCTTCACTCATTAGGTCAGACTGTAAAACTTTTCCCTTGAAATAAAATTGAAACCTGCGATACTTTCAGCCTCTTAATCTTTAGAAACTTCCAGGCTCCCTTCGCTCTGGAATAGAATTCCAGTTCATGTGAGGCAGAGCACCTCACTGAATCTCTTCAAGAAGAATCTCGATAAGTGGATGGGGGATCGTAGGTTTGTCCCAGGGATTACTCGCGTGTCACTATTAGAGGCACAGTAAACTAAACCTTAAAAAAGGGCACAGTATACTCAAATCAAGGGGTGGCGTAAGCCATACAGAATCGGGCTAGGCTTATAATTGCCCCAGGGCAAATAGCCTAGTATGAACCTATGAACCTACTTACAAGTGATACCCTGGCTAGTTTCAGATCTCCCCCAAACCTGATGAAACTCAGCTCTGAGTATGCAGGAATGTACACCACTAAATTGTACCAGTATGTCATTGACTGCATAGAAGCAGCTGTATCTGTAGGAACAAGCATAGGGCTAACTGCAAAAACCATCACTGGTGGAAGTACAATGTAGACAAACTTTACAGTAAAAGGAAGCAATCCTAGCAAAATGTCATGAGTACCCACAGCAGGCTAGATCAATCATCGTAAAAATAAATCAGCAACTCAGGAGTTTAATCAAAACCACCAAAGCCAAGTTTTGGGCCAGAAATAGCCCCAATGCAAATGCAAAGGACAACTGTAATGCCTTCTTTAGCTGTCTTCACAGCCTGAAGAGCTCTATGCAGCAGTGTGCTGAGCTGATTGTAAATGACACCACTATTACCTAAGCTTAAGACGTAGCAAACTTTTACCAACTGATTGTTTTAGCTCCAACTTCATCCTATTATCTCACAATGTATCCCAGTAATGGATACTCGTCCTGCTTTCACTCCGGGCCAAGTCCTGAACATGCAGTCGAAGGCAATGAATACTGCATCAGTTGGCCCTGACAGTGTCCCAGGATATATCTTTAATAGCATGAAGCATGATTTAACTGTTACTCTAACAATTCTCTTCATCCTTCAGCCTCCACACAGGCTTTGTACCAAGCAAATAGTGGACTGCAATGGTCATACACTGCACAAGGGAGGGTCATGAAGTGATCTGGGTAATTATAGACACAGAAGTCTGACCAGCATTATTTTTAAGACCACAGAAAGACTCATCATGGAATTAGTAAGGACATAGGGAACCTTCAGGCACTAGAC